>NW_027438266.1:300000-484492 GCF_000715075.1 Nicotiana tabacum
CTTGGCAGGGCGGTGACTACGGTTCCTTTGGTCTTATTTGATAGTCCGGAAAAATATTAGGCGATAGGGGTCCGGAGGTCCCGGGACTACTCGGAAGGCGTGGGCTATAATACACAAAAATATGGGAATCGCGCGGAATTCTAGTTGTTTGGTCAAAAAACGCAAAAAATGAGGAACGATCAAGGCGGGGCGGATACTATGGTTCCTTAGGTCGTATTTGATAGTCCGGAAAAATTTTAGGCGATAGGGGTCAGGAGGTCTCGGGACCACTCGGAAGGCGTGGGCTATAACACATAAAAATATGGGAATCGTGCGGAATTCTAGTTGTTTGGCCGAAAAACGCAAAAAATGAGGAACGATCATGGTGGGGCGGATACTATGGTTCCTTAGGTCGTATTTGATAGTCCAGAAAAAAATTAGGTGATAGGGGTTCGGAGGTCCCGGGACCACTCGGAAGGCGTAAGCTATAGCACACTAAAATATGGAAATCGCGCGGAATTCTAGTTTTTTGGCTGAAAAACGCAAAAGACTAGGAACGATCATGGCGGGGCGGTGACTATGGTTCCTTAGGTCGTATTTGATAGTCCAGAAAATTTTTAGGCGATCCGGCTCGGGGGGCCCGACCCACTCGGAAGGCGTGGGCGATAGCACACAAAAATATGGGAATCGGGCGGAATTCTAGTTTTTTGGCCAAAAAATGCAAAAAATAAGGAACGATCATGGCGAGGCGGTGACTATGGTTCCTTCGGTCCTAATTGATGGCCCGAAATTTTTTTAGGCGATCCGAGTCCGGCGGCCGGGCCCACTCAGAAGGCGTGGGCAATAGCACACAAAAATATGGTAATCGAGCAGAATTCATGTTTTTTGGCCGAAAAATGCAATAAACGAGGAACGATCATGGCTGGGCGGTGACTATGGTTCCTTAGGTCGTATTTGATGGCCTAAAAAATTTTAGGCGATCGGGGTCCACGGCTCCCGGGACCACTCGGAAGGCGTAAGCTATAGCACACTAAAATTCGCAAATCGCGCGGAGTTCTAGTATTTTAGCCGAAAAATGCAAAGCATTTGGAAAGATCATGGTGGGGCGGTGACTTTGGTTCCTTAGGTCATATTTGACGGCCCGAAAAAATTTTAGGCGATCGGGGTCCGGGGGTCCCGGAACCACTTGGAAAGGTGGGCAATAGCGCACAAAAATATTATAATCGGGCGGAATTCTAGTTTTTTGGCCAAAAAATGCAACAAATGAGGAATGATCATGGCTGGGCGGTGACTATGGTTCCTTAGGTCGTATTTGATAGTCCGGAAAAATTTTTGGCGATAGGGGTCCGAGTTCCCGGGTTCAATTGGAAGGCGTGGGCTATAGGACATGAAAATATGGGAATCGCGCGGAATACTAGTTTTTTGGCCGAAAAACGGAAAAAACTAGGAACGATCATGGCTGGGCGGTGACTATGGTTCCTTAGGTCTTATTTGATAGTCCGGAAAAATTTTAGGCAATAGGGGTCCGGAGACCCGGGACTACTCGGAAGGTGTAGGCCATAACACACAAAAATATGGGAATCGCGCGGAATTCTAGTTGTTTGGCCGAAAAAAGCAAAAAATAAGGAACGATCATGGCGGGCGGATACTATGGTTCCTTAGGTCGTATTTGATATCCCGGAAAAATTTTAGGCGATCGGGGTCCGCGGCTCTTGGGACCACTCGGAATGCGTGGGTATAGCACACGAAAATATGGGAATCGGGCGAAATTCTAGGTCTTTTTCAGTAACATGCAAAAAATGTGGAAAGATCTTGGCAGGGCGGTGACTATGGTTCCTTTGGTCTTATTTGATAGTCCGGAAAAATATTAGGCGATAGGGGTCCGGATGTCCCGGGACCACTCGGAAAGCGTGGGCTATAACACACAAAAATATGGGAATCGCGCGGAATTCTAGTTGTTTGGCCGAAAAACGCAAAAAATGAGGAACGATCAAGGCGGGGCGGATACTATGGTTCCTTAGGTCGTATTTGATAGTTCGGAAAAATTTTAGGCGATAGGGGTCAAGAGGTCCCGGGACCACTCGGAAGGCGTGGGCTATAACACACAAAAATATGGGAATCGCGCGGAATTCTAGTTGTTTGGCCGAAAAACGCAAAAAATGAGGAACGATCATGGCGGGGTGGTTACTATGGTTCCTTAGGTCGTATTTGATGGCCCGGAAAATTTTTAGGTGATCAGGGTTCGGGGTTCCCGGGACCCGTTGGAAGGCGTGGGCTAAAGCACACGAAAATATAGAAATCGAGCTAAATTCTAGTGTTTTGGCTGAAAAACGCAAAAGACTAGGAACGATCATTGCGGGGCGGTGACTATGGTTCCTTAGGTCGTATTTGATAGTCTAGAAAATTTTTAGGCGATCCGGCTCTGGAGGGCCCGACCCACTCGGAAGGCGTGGGCGATAGCACACAAAAATATGGGAATCGGGCGGAATTCTAGTTTTTTGGCCAAAAATGCAAAAAATAAGGAACGAACATGGAGAGGCAGTGACTATGGTTCCTTAGGTCCTGATTGATGGCCCGAAAATTTTTTAGGCCATCCGAGTCCGGCGGCCCGGCCCACTCGGAAGGCGTGGGCAATAGCACACAAAAATATGGTAATCGAGCGGAATTCTACTTTTTTGGCCGAAAAACGCAATAAATGAGGAACGATCATGGCTGGGCGGTGACTATGGTTCCTTAGATCGTATTTGATGGCCCGGAAAATTTTAGGCGATCGGGGTCCACGGCTCCCGGGACCACTCGGAAGGCGTAAGCTATAGCACATTAAAATATGCAAATCGCGCGGAGTTCTAGTTTTTTGGCCAAAAAATGCAAAGCATTTGGAATGATCATGTTGAAGCGGTGACTATGGTACCTTAGGTCGTATTAGATAGTCCGGAAAAATTTTAGGCGATCGGGGTCTGCGGCTCCTCGGACCACTTGGAAGGCGTGGGTATAGCACACGAAAATATGGGAATCGGGCGTAATTCTAGTTTTTTGGCCGAAAAATGCAAAAAATGAGAAATGATGATGGCGGGGCAGTTACTATGGTTCCTTAGGTCGTATTTGACGGCCCGGAAAAATTTTAGGCGATCGGGGTCCGGGGGTCCGGAAACCACTTGGAAGGGTGGGCAATAGCACACAAAAATATTGTAATCGGGCGGAATTCTAGTTGTTTGGCCGAAAAACGCAAAAAATGAGGAACGATCAAGGCGGGGCGGATACTATGGTTCCTTAGGTCGTATTTGATAGTCCGGAAAAATTTTAGGCGATAGGGGTCAAGAGGTCCCGGGACCACTCGGAAGGCGTGGGCTATAACACACAAAAATATGGGAATCGTGCGGAATTCTAGTTGTTTGGCCGAAAAATGCAAAAAATGAGGAATGATCATGGCGGGGTGGTTACTATGGTTCCTTAGGTCGTATTTGATGGCCCGGAAAATTTTTAGGTGATCGGGGTTCGGGGTTCCAGGGACCCGTTGGAAGGCGTGGGCTAAAGCACACGAAAATATGGAAATCGAGCTGAATTCTAGTGTTTTGGCTGAAAAATGCAAAAGACTAGGAACGATCATTGCGGGGCGGTGACTATGGTTCCTTAGGTCGTATTTGATAGTCTAGAAAATTTTTAGGCGATCCGGCTCTGGAGGGCCCGACCCACTCGGAAGGCGTGGGCGATAGCACACAAAAATATGGGAATCGGGCGGAATTCTAGTTTTTTGGCAAAAAATGCAAAAAATAAGGAACGAACATGGAGAGGCAGTGACTATGGTTCCTTAGGTCCTGATTGATGGCCCGAAAATTTTTTAGGCCATCCGAGTCCGGCGGCCCGGCCCACTCGGAAGGCGTGGGCAATAGCACACAAAAATATGGTAATCGAGCGGAATTCTACTTTTTTGGCCGAAAAACGCAATAAATGAGGAACGATCATGGCTGGGCGGTGACTATGGTTCCTTAGGTCGTATTTGATTGCCCGGAAAATTTTTAGGCGATCGGGGTCCGCGGCTCTTGGAACCACTCGGAATGCGTGGGTATAGCACACGAAAATATGGGAATCGGGCAAAATTCTAGGTCTTTTTCAGTAACATGCAAAAAATGTGGAAAGATCTTGGCAAGGCGGTGACTATGGTTCCTTTGGTCTTATTTGATAGTCCGAAAAATTATTAGGCGATAGGGGTCCGGAGGTCCCGGGACCACTCGGAAGGCGTGGGCTATAACACACAAAAATATGAGAATCGCGCGGAATTCTAGTTGTTTGGCCGAAAAACGCAAAAAATGAGGAACGATCATGGCGGGGCGGATACTATGGTTCCTTAGGTCGTATTTGATAGTCCGGAAAAATTTTAGGCGAAAGGGGTCATGAGCTCCCGGGACCACTCGGAAAGCGTGGGCTATAACACACAAAAATATGGGAATCGCGCGGAATTCTAGTTGTTTGGCCGAAAAATGCAAACAAAATGATGAACGATCATGGCGGGGTGGTTACTATGGTTCCTTAGGTCGTATTTGATGGCCCGGAAAATTTTTAGGCGATCGGGGTTCGGGGTTCCTGGGACCCCTTGGAAGGCGTGGGCTAAAGCGCACGAAAATATGGAAATCGCGCGGAATTCTAGTTTTTTGGCTGAAAAACTCAAAAGACTAGGAACGATCATGGCGGGGCGGTGACTATGGTTCCTTAGGTCGTATTTGATAGTCCAGAAAATTTTTAGGCGATCCGGCTCCGAGGGGCCCGACCCACTCGGAAGGCGTGGGCGATAGCACACAAAAATATGGGAATCGGGCGGAATTCTAGTTTTTTGGCCAAAAAATGCAAAAAATAAGGAACGATCATGGCGAGGCGGTGACTATGGTTCCTTCGGTCCTAATTGATGGCCCGAAAACCTTTTAGGCGATCCGAGTCCGGCGGCCCGGCCCACTCGGAAGGCGTGGGCAATAGCACACAAAAATATGGTAATCGAGCAGAATTCTAGTTTTTTTGCCGAAAAACGCAATAAACGAGGAACGATCATGGCTGGGCGGTGACTATGGTTCCTTAGGTCGTATTTGATGGCCCAGAAAATTTTAGGCGATCGGGGTCCACGGCTCCCGGGACCACTCGGAAGGCATAATCTATAGCACACTAAAATTCGCAAATCGCGCGGAGATCTAGTATTTTAGCCGAAAAATGCAAAGCATTTGGAAAGATCATGGTGGGGCGGTGACTATGGTTCCTTAGGTCATATTTGATGGCCCAGAAAAATTTTAGGCGATCGGGGTCCGGGGGTCCCGGAACCACTTGGAAGGGTGGGCAATAGCGCACAAAAATATTGTAATCGGGCGGAATTCTAGTTTTTTGGCCGAAAAATGCAACAAATGAGGAATGATCATGGCTGGGCGGTGACTATGGTTCCTTAGGTCGTATTTGATAGTCCCGAAAAAAATTTTGGCGATAGGGGGCCGAGTTCCCGGGTTCACTTGGAAGGCGTGGGCTATAGGACATGAAAATATGGGAATCGCGCGGAATTCTAGTTTTTTGGCCGAAAAACAGAAAAAACTAGGAACGATCATGGCTGGGCGGTGACTATGGTTCCTTAGGTCTTATTTGATAGTCCGGAAAAATTTTAGGCAATAGGGGTCCGGAGACCCGGGACTACTCGGAAGGTGTGGGCTATAACACATAAAAATATGGGATCGCGCGAAATTCTAGTTGTTTGGCTGAAAAATGCAAAAAATGAGGAACGATCATGGCGGGGAGGATACTATGGTTCCTTAGGTCGTATTTGATAGTCCGGAAAAATTTTAGGCGATAGGGGTCCGGAGGTCCCGGGACCACTCGGAAGGTGTAGGCCATAACACACAAAAATATGGGAATCGCGCGGAATTCTAGTTGTTTGGCCGAAAAATGCAAAAAATAAGGAACGATCATGGCGGGGCAGATACTATGGTTCCTTAGGTCGTATTTGATTGCCCGGAAAAATTTTAGGCAATCGGGGTCCGCGGCTCTTGGGACCACTCGGAATGCGTGGGTATTGCACATGAAAATATGGGAATCGGGCGAAATTCTAGGTCTTTTTCAGTAACATGCAAAAAATGTGGAAAGATCTTGGCAGGGCGGTGACTACGGTTCCTTTGGTCTTATTTGATAGTCCGGAAAAATATTAGGCGATAGGGGTCCGGAGGTCCCGGGACTACTCGGAAGGCGTGGGCTATAATACACAAAAATATGGGAATCGCGCGGAATTCTAGTTGTTTGGTCAAAAAACGCAAAAAATGAGGAACGATCAAGGCGGGGCGGATACTATGGTTCCTTAGGTCGTATTTGATAGTCCGGAAAAATTTTAGGCGATAGGGGTCAGGAGGTCTCGGGACCACTCGGAAGGCGTGGGCTATAACACATAAAAATATGGGAATCGTGCGGAATTCTAGTTGTTTGGCCGAAAAACGCAAAAAATGAGGAACGATCATGGTGGGGCGGATACTATGGTTCCTTAGGTCGTATTTGATAGTCCAGAAAAAAATTAGGTGATAGGGGTTCGGAGGTCCCGGGACCACTCGGAAGGCGTAAGCTATAGCACACTAAAATATGGAAATCGCGCGGAATTCTAGTTTTTTGGCTGAAAAACGCAAAAGACTAGGAACGATCATGGCGGGGCGGTGACTATGGTTCCTTAGGTCGTATTTGATAGTCCGGAAAATTTTTAGGCGATCCGGCTCGGGGGGCCCGACCCACTCGGAAGGCGTGGGCGATAGCACACAAAAATATGGGAATCGGGCGGAATTCTAGTTTTTTGGCCAAAAAATGCAAAAAATAAGGAACGATCATGGCGAGGCGGTGACTATGGTTCCTTCGGTCCTAATTGATGGCCCGAAATTTTTTTAGGCGATCCGAGTCCGGCGGCCGGGCCCACTCAGAAGGCGTGGGCAATAGCACACAAAAATATGGTAATCGAGCAGAATTCATGTTTTTTGGCCGAAAAATGCAATAAACGAGGAACGATCATGGCTGGGCGGTGACTATGGTTCCTTAGGTCGTATTTGATGGCCTAAAAAATTTTAGGCGATCGGGGTCCACGGCTCCCGGGACCACTCGGAAGGCGTAAGCTATAGCACACTAAAATTCGCAAATCGCGCGGAGTTCTAGTATTTTAGCCGAAAAATGCAAAGCATTTGGAAAGATCATGGTGGGGCGGTGACTTTGGTTCCTTAGGTCATATTTGACGGCCCGAAAAAATTTTAGGCGATCGGGGTCCGGGGGTCCCGGAACCACTTGGAAAGGTGGGCAATAGCGCACAAAAATATTATAATCGGGCGGAATTCTAGTTTTTTGGCCAAAAAATGCAACAAATGAGGAATGATCATGGCTGGGCGGTGACTATGGTTCCTTAGGTCGTATTTGATAGTCCGGAAAAATTTTTGGCGATAGGGGTCCGAGTTCCCGGGTTCAATTGGAAGGCGTGGGCTATAGGACATGAAAATATGGGAATCGCGCGGAATACTAGTTTTTTGGCCGAAAAACGGAAAAAACTAGGAACGATCATGGCTGGGCGGTGACTATGGTTCCTTAGGTCTTATTTGATAGTCCGGAAAAATTTTAGGCAATAGGGGTCCGGAGACCCGGGACTACTCGGAAGGTGTAGGCCATAACACACAAAAATATGGGAATCGCGCGGAATTCTAGTTGTTTGGCCGAAAAAAGCAAAAAATAAGGAACGATCATGGCGGGCGGATACTATGGTTCCTTAGGTCGTATTTGATATCCCGGAAAAATTTTAGGCGATCGGGGTCCGCGGCTCTTGGGACCACTCGGAATGCGTGGGTATAGCACACGAAAATATGGGAATCGGGCGAAATTCTAGGTCTTTTTCAGTAACATGCAAAAAATGTGGAAAGATCTTGGCAGGGCGGTGACTATGGTTCCTTTGGTCTTATTTGATAGTCCGGAAAAATATTAGGCGATAGGGGTCCGGATGTCCCGGGACCACTCGGAAAGCGTGGGCTATAACACACAAAAATATGGGAATCGCGCGGAATTCTAGTTGTTTGGCCGAAAAACGCAAAAAATGAGGAACGATCAAGGCGGGGCGGATACTATGGTTCCTTAGGTCGTATTTGATAGTTCGGAAAAATTTTAGGCGATAGGGGTCAAGAGGTCCCGGGACCACTCGGAAGGCGTGGGCTATAACACACAAAAATATGGGAATCGCGCGGAATTCTAGTTGTTTGGCCGAAAAACGCAAAAAATGAGGAACGATCATGGCGGGGTGGTTACTATGGTTCCTTAGGTCGTATTTGATGGCCCGGAAAATTTTTAGGTGATCAGGGTTCGGGGTTCCCGGGACCCGTTGGAAGGCGTGGGCTAAAGCACACGAAAATATAGAAATCGAGCTAAATTCTAGTGTTTTGGCTGAAAAACGCAAAAGACTAGGAACGATCATTGCGGGGCGGTGACTATGGTTCCTTAGGTCGTATTTGATAGTCTAGAAAATTTTTAGGCGATCCGGCTCTGGAGGGCCCGACCCACTCGGAAGGCGTGGGCGATAGCACACAAAAATATGGGAATCGGGCGGAATTCTAGTTTTTTGGCCAAAAATGCAAAAAATAAGGAACGAACATGGAGAGGCAGTGACTATGGTTCCTTAGGTCCTGATTGATGGCCCGAAAATTTTTTAGGCCATCCGAGTCCGGCGGCCCGGCCCACTCGGAAGGCGTGGGCAATAGCACACAAAAATATGGTAATCGAGCGGAATTCTACTTTTTTGGCCGAAAAACGCAATAAATGAGGAACGATCATGGCTGGGCGGTGACTATGGTTCCTTAGATCGTATTTGATGGCCCGGAAAATTTTAGGCGATCGGGGTCCACGGCTCCCGGGACCACTCGGAAGGCGTAAGCTATAGCACATTAAAATATGCAAATCGCGCGGAGTTCTAGTTTTTTGGCCAAAAAATGCAAAGCATTTGGAATGATCATGGTGAAGCGGTGACTATGGTACCTTAGGTCGTATTAGATAGTCCGGAAAAATTTTAGGCGATCGGGGTCTGCGGCTCCTCGGACCACTTGGAAGGCGTGGGTATAGCACACGAAAATATGGGAATCGGGCGTAATTCTAGTTTTTTGGCCGAAAAATGCAAAAAATGAGAAATGATGATGGCGGGGCAGTTACTATGGTTCCTTAGGTCGTATTTGACGGCCCGGAAAAATTTTAGGCGATCGGGGTCCGGGGGTCCGGAAACCACTTGGAAGGGTGGGCAATAGCACACAAAAATATTGTAATCGGGCGGAATTCTAGTTGTTTGGCCGAAAAACGCAAAAAATGAGGAACGATCAAGGCGGGGCGGATACTATGGTTCCTTAGGTCGTATTTGATAGTCCGGAAAAATTTTAGGCGATAGGGGTCAAGAGGTCCCGGGACCACTCGGAAGGCGTGGGCTATAACACACAAAAATATGGGAATCGTGCGGAATTCTAGTTGTTTGGCCGAAAAATGCAAAAAATGAGGAATGATCATGGCGGGGTGGTTACTATGGTTCCTTAGGTCGTATTTGATGGCCCGGAAAATTTTTAGGTGATCGGGGTTCGGGGTTCCAGGGACCCGTTGGAAGGCGTGGGCTAAAGCACACGAAAATATGGAAATCGAGCTGAATTCTAGTGTTTTGGCTGAAAAATGCAAAAGACTAGGAACGATCATTGCGGGGCGGTGACTATGGTTCCTTAGGTCGTATTTGATAGTCTAGAAAATTTTTAGGCGATCCGGCTCTGGAGGGCCCGACCCACTCGGAAGGCGTGGGCGATAGCACACAAAAATATGGGAATCGGGCGGAATTCTAGTTTTTTGGCAAAAAATGCAAAAAATAAGGAACGAACATGGAGAGGCAGTGACTATGGTTCCTTAGGTCCTGATTGATGGCCCGAAAATTTTTTAGGCCATCCGAGTCCGGCGGCCCGGCCCACTCGGAAGGCGTGGGCAATAGCACACAAAAATATGGTAATCGAGCGGAATTCTACTTTTTTGGCCGAAAAACGCAATAAATGAGGAACGATCATGGCTGGGCGGTGACTATGGTTCCTTAGATCGTATTTGATGGCCCGGAAAATTTTAGGCGATCGGGGTCCACGGCTCCCGGGACCACTCGGAAGGCGTAAGCTATAGCACATTAAAATATGCAAATCGCGCGGAGTTCTAGTTTTTTGGCCAAAAAATGCAAAGCATTTGGAATGATCATGGTGAAGCGGTGACTATGGTACCTTAGGTCGTATTAGATAGTCTGGAAAAATTTTAGGCGATCGGGGTCTGCGGCTCCCCGGACCACTTGGAAGGCGTGGGTATAGCACACGAAAATATGGGAATCGGGCGTAATTCAAGTTTTTTGGCCGAAAAATGCAAAAAATGAGAAACGATGATGGCGGGGTGGTTACTATGGTTCCTTAGGTCGTATTTGATGGCCCGGAAAAGTTTTAGGCGATCGGGGTTCGGGGTTCCTGGGACCCCTTGGAAGGCGTGGGCTAAAGCACACGAAAATATGGAAATCGCGCGGAATTCTAGTTTTTTGGCTGAAAAACGCAAAAGACTAGGAACGATCATGGCGGGGCGGTGACTATGGTTCCTTAGGTCGTATTTGATAGTCCGAAAAATTTTTAGGCGATCCGGCTCCGCGGGGCCCGACCCACTCGGAAGGCGTGGGCAATAGCACACAAAAATATGGTAATCGAGCAGAATTCTAGTTTTTTGGACGAAAAATGCAATAAATGAGGAACGATCATTGCTGGGCGGTGACTATGGTTCCTTAGGTCGTATTTGATGGCCCGAAAAATTTTAGGCGATCGGGGTCCACGGCTCCCGGGACCACTCGGAAAGCGTAAGCTATAGCACACTAAAATATGCAAATCGCGCGGAGTTCTAGTTTTTTGGCCAAAAAATGCAAAACATTTGGAACGATCATGGTGGGGCGGTGACTATGGTACCTTAGGTCGTATTTGATTGTCCGGAAAAATTTTAGGCAATCGGGGTCCGTGGCTCCCCGAACCACTTGGAAGGCGTGGGTAAAAAGCACACGAAAATATGGGAATCAGGCGTAATTCTAGTTTTTTGGCCGAAAAATGCAAAAAATGAGAAACGATGATGGCGAGGCAGTTACTATGGTTCCTTAGGTCATATTTGACGGCCCGGAAAAATTTTAGGCGATCGGGGTCCGGGGGTCTCGGAACCACTTGGAAGGGTGGGCAATAGCACACAAAAATATTGTAATCGGGCGGAATTCTAATTTTTTGGCCAAAAAATGCAACAAATGAGGAATGATCATGGCTGGGCGGTGACTGTGGTTCCTTAGGTCGTATTTGATAGTCCGGAAAAATTTTAGGCGATAGGGGTCCGGAGTTCCCGGGTTCACTTGGAAGGCGTGGGCTATAGGACACGAAAATATGGGAATCGCGCGGAATTCTAGTTTTTTGGCCAAAAAACGGAAAAAACTAGGAACGATCATGGTTGGGCGGTGACTATGGTTCCTTAGGTCTTATTTGATAGTCCAGAAAAATTTTAGGCGGTAGGGGTCCGGAGACCCGGGACCACTCGGAAGGCGTGGGCTATAACACACAAAAATATGGGATCGCGCGGAATTCTAGTTGTTTGGCCGAAAAACGCAAAAAATGAGGAACGATCATGGCGGGGTTCCTTAGGTCGTATTTGATAGTCCGGAAAAATTTTAGGCGATAGGGGTCCAGAGGTCCCGGGACCACTCGGAAGGTGTGGGCTATAACACACAAAAATATAGGAATCGCGCGGAATTCTAGTTGTTTGGCCGAAAAACGCAAAAAATAAGGAACGATCATGGCGGGGCGGATACTATGGTTCCTTAGGTCGTATTTGATTGCCCAGAAAAATTTTAGGTGATTGGGGTCCGCGGTTCTTGGGACCACTCGGAATGCGTGGGTATAGCACACGAAAATATGGGAATCGAGCGAAATTCTAGGTCTTTTTCCGTAACATGCAAAAAATGTGGAAAGATCTTGGCAGGGCGGTGACTATGGTTCCTTTGGTCTTATTTGATAGTCCGGAAAAATATTAGGCGATATGGGTCTGGTGGTCCCAGGACCACTCGGAAGGCGTGGGCTATAACACACAAAAATATGGGAATCGCGCGGAATTCTAGTTGTTTGGCCGAAAAATGCAAAAAATGAGGAATGATCATGGTAGGGCGGATACTATGGTTCCTTAGGTCGTATTTGATAGTTCGGAAAAATTTTAGGCGATAGGGGTCGGGAGGTCCTGGGACCACTCGAAAGGCGTGTGCTATAACACACAAAAATATGGGAATCGCGCGAAATTCTAGTTTTTTGGCCTAGAAAAATGCAAAAAATAAGGAACGATCATGGCGAGGCGGTGACTATGGTTCCTTAGGTCCTAATTGATGGCCCGAAAATCTTTTAGGCGATCCGAGTCCGGCGGCCCGGCTCACTCGGAAGGCGTGGGCAATAGCACACAAAAATATGGTAATCGAGCGGAATTCTAGTTTTTTGGCCGAAAAATGCAATAAATGAGGAATGATCATGGCTGGGCGGTGACTATGGTTCCTTAGGTCGTATTTGATTGCCCGGAAAAATTTTAGGCGATCGGGGTCCGCGCCTCTTGGGACCACTCGGAATGCGTGGGTATAGCATACGAAAATATGGGAATCGGGCGAAATTCTTGGTCTTTTTCAGTAACATGCAAAAAATGTGGAAAGATCTTGGTAGGGCGGTGACTATGGTTCCTTTGGTCTTATTTGATAGTCCGGAAAAATATTAGGCGATATGGGTCCGGTGGTCCCGGGACCACTCGGAAGGCGTGGGCTATAACATACAAAAATATGGGAATCGCGCGAAATTCTAGTTGTTTGGTCGAAAAACGCAAAAAATGAGGAACGATCATGGCGGGGCGGATACTATGGTTCCTTAGGTCGTATTTGATAGTCCAGAAAAATTTTAGGCGAAAGGGGTCAGGAGCTCCCGGGACCACTCGGAAAGCGTGGGCTATAACACACAAAAATATGGGAATCGCGCGGAATTCTAGTTGTTTGGCCGAAAAATGCAAAAAAATATGAGGAGCGATCATGGCGGGGTGGTTACTATGGTTCCTTAGGTTGTATTTGATGGCCCGGAAAATTTTTAGGCGATCGGGGTTCGGGGTTCCTGGGACCCCTTGGAAGGCGTGGGCTAAAGCACACGAAAATATGGAAATCGCGCGGAATTCTAGTTTTTTGGCTGAAAAATGCAAAAGACTAGGAACGATCATGGCGGGGCGGTGACTATGGTTCCTTAGGTCGTATTTGATAGTCCGAAAAATTTTTAGGCGATCCGGCTTTGCGGGGCCCGACCCACTCGGAAGGCGTGGGCAATAGCACACAAAAATATGCTAATCGAGCAGAATTCTAGTTTTTTGGCCGAAAAATGCAATAAATGAGGAACGATCATTGCTGGGCGGTGACTATGGTTCCTTAGGTCGTATTTGATGGCCCGGAAAATTTTAGGCGATCGGGGTCCACGGCTCCCGGGACCACTCGGAAAGCGTAAGCTATAGCACACTAAAATATGCAAATCGCGCGGAGTTCTAGTTTTTTGGCCGAAAAATGCAAAACATTTGGAACGATCATGGTGGGGTGGTGACTATGGTACCTTAGGTCGTATTTGATTGTCCGGAAAAATTTTAGGCAATCGGTGTCCGCGGCTCCCCGGACCACTTGGAAGGCGTGGGTATAGCACACGAAAATATGGGAATCGGGCGTAATTCTAGTTTTTTGGCCGAAAAATGCAAAAAATGAGAAACGATGATGGCGGGGAAGTTACTATGGTTCCTTAGGTCATATTTGACGGCCCGAAAAATTTTTAGGCGATCGGGGTCCGGGGGTCTCGGAACCACTTGGAAGGGTGGGCAATAGCGCACAAAAATATTGTAATCGGGCGAAATTCTAGTTTTTTGGCCGAAAAACGCAACAAATGAGGAATGATCATGGCTAGGCGGTGACTGTGGTTCCTTAGGTCGTATTTGATAGTCCGGAAAAATTTTAGGCGATAGGGGTCCGGAGTTCCCGGGTTCACTTGGAAGGCATGGGCTATAGGACACAAAAATATGGGAATCGCGCGGAATTCTAGTTTTTTAGCCAAAAAACGGAAAAAACTAGGAACGATCATGGTTGGGCGGTGACTATGGTTTCTTAGGTCTTATTTGATAGTCCGGAAAAATTTTAGGCGGTAGGGGTCCGGAGACCCGGGACCACTCGGAAGGCGTGGGCTATAACACACAAAAATATGGGATCGCGCGGAATTCTAGTTGTTTGGCCGAAAAACGCAAAAAATAAGGAACGATCATGGCGGGGCGGATACTATGGTTCCTTAGGTCGTATTTGATTGCCCAGAAAAATTTTAGGCGATTGGGGTCCGCGGTTCTTGGGACCACTCGGAATGCGTGGGTATAGCACACGAAAATATGGGAGTCGAGCGAAATTCTAGGTCTTTTTCCGTAACATGCAAAAAATGTGGAAAGATCTTGGCAGGGCGGTGACTATGGTTCCTTTGGTCTTATTTGATAGTCTGGAAAAATATTAGGCGATATGGGTCCGGTGGTCCCAGGACCACTCGGAAGGCGTGGGCTATAACACACAAAAATATGGGAATCGCGCGGAATTCTAGTTGTTTGGCCGAAAAATGCAAAAAATGAGGAACGATCATGGTAGGGCGGATACTATGGTTCCTTAGGTCGTATTTGATAGTCCGGAAAAATTTTAGGCGATAGGGGTCAGGAGGTCCCGGGACCACTCGGAAGGCGTGGGCTATAACACACAAAAATATGGGAATCGCGCGAAATTCTAGTTGTTTGGCCGAAAAACACAAAAAATGAAGAACGATCATGGCGGGGTGGTTACTATGGTTCCTTAGGTCGTATTTGATCGCCCAGAAAATATTTAGGCGATCGGGGTTCAGGGTTCCCGGGACCCCTTGGAAGGCGTGGGCTAAGGCACACGAAAATATGGAAATCGCGCGGAATTCGAGCTTTTTGGCTGAAAAATGCAAAAGACTAGGAATGATCATGGCGGGGCGGTGAATATGGTTCCTTAGGTCGTATTTGATAGTCCGGAAAATTTTTAGGCGATCCGGCTCCAGGGGGCCCGACCCACTCGGAAGGCGTGGGCGATAGCACACAAAAATATGGGAATCGGGCGGAATTCTAGTTTTTTGGCCAAAAAATGCAAAAAATAAGGAACGATCATGGCGAGGCAGTGACTATGGTTCCTTAGGTCCTAATTGATGGCCCGAAAATTTTTTAGGCGATCCGAGTCCGGCGGCCCGGCCCACTCGGAAGGCGTGGGCAATAGCACACAAAAATATGGTAATCGAGCGGAATTCTAGTTTTTTGGCCGAAAAACGCAATAAATGAGGAACGATCATGGCTGGGCGGTGACTATGGTTCCTTAGGTCGTATTTAATTGCCCGGAAAATTTTTAGGCGATCGGGGTCCGCGCCTCTTGGGACCACTCGGAATGCGTGGGTATAGCATACGAAAATATGGGAATCGGGCGAAATTCTAGGTCTTTTTCAGTAACATGCAAAAAATGTGGAAAGATCTTGGCAGGGCGGTGACTATGGTTCCTTTGGTCTTATTTGATAGTCCGGAAAAATATTAGGCGATATGGGTCCGGTGGTCCCGGGACCACTCGGAAGGCGTGGGCTATATAACACACAAAAATATGGGAATCGCGCGGAATTCTAGTTGTTTGGCCAAAAACGCAAAAAATGAGGAACGATCATGGCGGGGCGGATACTATGGTTCCTTAGGTCGTATTTGATAGTCCGGAAAAATTTTAGGCGATAGGGGTCAGGAGGTCCCGGGACCACTCGGAAGGCGTGGGCTATAACACACAAAAATATGGGAATCGCGCGGAATTCTAGTTGTTTGGCCGAAAAACGCAAAAAATGAGGAACGATCATGGCGAGGTGGTTACTATGGTTCCTTAGGTCGTATTTGATGGCCCCAAAAATTTTTAGGCGATCGGGGTTCGGGGTTCCCAGGACCCCTTGGAAGGCGTGGGCACACGAAAATATGGAAATCGCGCGGAATTCTAGTTTTTTGGCTGAAAAATTCAAAAGACTAGGAACGATCATGGCTGGGTGGTGACTATGGTTCCTTAGGTCGTATTTGATAGTCCGGAAAATTTTTAGGCGATCCGGATCAGGGGGGGCCCGACCCACTCGGAAGGCGTGGGCTATAACACACAAAAATATGGGAATCGCACGAAATTCTAGTTGTTTGGCCGAAAAACGCAAAAAATGAGGAACGATCATGGCGGGGTGGTTACTATGGTTCCTTAGGTCATATTTGATGGCCCGGAAAATATTTAGGCGACCGGGGTTCGGGGTTCCCGGGACCCCTTGGAAGGCGTGTGCTAATGCACACGAAAATATGGAAATCGCGCGGAATTCTAGTTTTTTGGCTGAAAAATGCAAAAGACTAGGAACGATCATGGCGGGGTGGTGACTATGGTTCCTTAGGTCGTATTTGATAGTCCGGAAAATTTTTAGGCGATCCGGCTCCGGGGGGCCTGACCCACTCGGAAGGCGTGGGCGATAGCACACAAAAATATGGGAATCGGGCGGAATTCTAGTTTTTTGGCCAAAAAATGCAAAAAATGAGGAACGATCATGGCGAGGCGGTGACTATGGTTCCTTAGGTCCTAATTGATGGCCCGAAAAATTTTTAGGCGATCGGGGTCCGCGCCTCTTGGGACCACTCGTAATGCGTGGGTATAGCATACGAAAATATGGGAATCGGGCGAAATTCTAGGTCTTTTTCAGTAACATGCAAATAATGTGGAAAGATCTTGGCAGGGCGGTGACTATGGTTCCTTTGGTCTTATTTGATAGTCCGGAAAAATATTAGGCGATATCGGTCCGGTGGTCCCGGGACCACTCGGAAGGCGTGGGCTATATAACACACAAAAATATGGGAATCACGCGAAATTCTAGTTGTTTGGCCAAAAACGCAAAAAATGAGGAACGAACATGGCGGGGTGGATACTATGGTTCCTTAGGTCGTATTTGATAGTCCGGAAAAATTTTAGGCGATAGGGGTCAGGAGGTCCCGGGACCACTCGGAAGGCGTGGGCTATAACACACATAAATATGGGAATCGCGCGGAATTCTAGTTGTTTGGTCGAAAAACGCAAAAAATGAGGAACGATCATGGCGGGGTGGTTACTATGGTTCCTTAGGTCATATTTGATGGCCCCAAAAATTTTTAGGCGATCGGGGTTCGGGGTTCCAGGGATCCCTTGGAAGGCGTGGGCACACGAAAATATGGAAATCGTGCAGAATTCTAGTTTTTTGGCTGAAAAATGCAAAAAACTAGGAACGATCATGGCGGGGCAGTTACTATGGTTCGTTAGGTTGTATTTGATAGTCCGGAAAAGTTGTAGGCGATCCGGCTCCGGGGGTCCCGACCCACTCGGAAGGCGTGGGCTATAGCACACAAAAATATGGGAATCGGGTGGAATTCTAGTTTTTTGGCCAAAAAATGCAAAAAATGAGGAACGATCATGGCTGGGCGGTGACTATGGTTCCTTAGGTCGTATTTGATAGTTCGGAAAATTTTTAGGCGATCCGGCTCCGGGGGGCCCGACCCACTCGGAAGGTGTGGGCGATAGCACACAAAAATATGGGAATCGGGCGGAATTCTAGTTTCTTTGCCAAAAAATGCAAAAACTGAGGAACGATCATGGCGAGGCAGTGACTATGGTTCCTTAGGTCCTAATTGATGGCCCGAAATTTTTTTAGGCGATCCGAGTCCGGCGGCCCGGCCCACTCGGAAGGCGTGGGCAATAGCACACAAAAATATGGTAATCGAGCAGAATTCTAGTTTTTTGGCCGAAAAACGCAATAAATGAGGAACGATCATGGTGGGGCGGTTACTATGGTTCCTTAGGTCGTATTTGACGGCCCGGAAAAATTTTAGGCGATCGGGGTCCGGGGGTCCCGGAACCACTTGGAAGGGTGGGCTGCACACAAAAATATTGTAATCGGGCGGAATTCTAGTTTTTTGGCCGAAAAACGCAACAAATGAGGAATGATCATGGCTGGGCGGTGACTATGGTTCCTTAGGTCGTATTTGATAGTCCGGAAAAATTTTAGGCGATAGGGGTCCGGAGTTCCCGGGTTCACTTGGAAGGCGTGGGCTATAGGACACGAATATATGGGAATCGCGCGGAATTCTAGTTTTTTGGCCGAAAAACGGAAAAAACTAGGAACGATCATGGCTGGGCGGTGACTATGGTTCCTTAGGTCTTATTTGATAGTCCAGAATAATTTTAGGCGATTGGTGTCCGGAGACCCAGGACCACTCGGAAGGCGTGGGCTATAACACACAAAAATATGGGAATCGCGTAGAATTCTAGTTGTTTGGCCGAAAAATGCAAAAAATGAGGAACGATCATGGCGGGGCGGATACTATGGTTCCTTAGGTCGTATTTGATAGTCCGGAAAAATTTTAGGCGATAGGGGCCAGGAGGTCCCGGGACCACTCGGAAGGCGTGGGCTATAACACACAAAAATATGGGAATCGCGCGGAATTCTAGTTGTTTGGCCGAAAAACGCAAAAAATGAGGAACGATCATGGCGGGGTGGTTACTATGGTTCCTTAGGTCGTATTTGATGGCCCCAAAAATTTTTAGGCGATCGGGGTCCCCGGGACCCCTTAGAAGGCGTGGGCTAAAGCACATGAAAATATGGAAATCGCACGTAATTCTAGTTTTTTGGCTGAAAAACGCAAAAGACTAGAAACGATCATGGCGGGGCGGTGACTATGGTTACTTAGGTCGTATTTGATAGTCCGAAAATTATTTAGGCGATCCGGATCCGGGGGGCCCGACCCACTCGGAAGGCGTGGGCGATAGCACACAAAAATATGGGAATCGGGTAGAATTCTAGTTTTTTGGCCAAAAAATGCAAAAAATGAGGAATGATCATGGCGAGGCGGTGACTATGGTTCCTTAGGTCCTAATTGATGGCCTGAAATATTTTTAGGCGATCCGAGTCCGGCGGCCCGACCCACTTGGAAGGCGTGGGCAATAGCTCACAAAAATATGGTAATCGAGCGGAATTCAAGTGTTTTGGCCGAAAAACGCAATAAATGAGGAACGATTATGGCGGGGTGGTGACTATGGTTCCTTAGGTCGTATTTGATGGCCCGAAAAAATTTAGGCGATCGGGGTCCACGGCTCCCGGGACCACTCGGAAGGCGTAAGCTATAGCACACGAAAATATGCAAATCGCGCGGAGTTCTAGTTTTTTGGCCGAAAAATGCAAAGCATTTAGAACGATCATGGAGGGGCGGTGACTATGGTACCTTAGGTCGTATTTGATAGTCCGGAAAAATTTTAGGCGATCGAGGTCCGCGGCTCCCCGGACCACTTGAAAAGCGTGGTATAGTACACGAAAATATTGGAATCGGGCGTAATTGTAGTTTTTTGGCCGAAAAACGCAATAAATGAGGAACGATCATGGCAGGCGGTGACTATGGTTCCTTAGGTCGTATTTTATGGCCCGGAAAATTTTAGGCGATTGGGGTCCATGGCTCCCGGGACCACTCGCAAGGCGTAAGCTATAGCACACGAAAATATGCAAATCGCGCGGAGTTCTAGTTTTTTAGCCGAAAAAAGCAAAGCATTTGGAACGATCATGGTGGGGCGGTGACTATGGTACCTTAGGTCGTATTTGATAGTCCAAAATTGTTTTAGGCGATCGGGGTCTGCGGCTCCCCGGACCACTTGGAAGGCGTGGTATAGCACACGAAAATATGGGAATCGGGCGGAATTCTAGTTTTTTGGCCGAAAAACGCAATAAATGGGGAACGATCATGGCGGGGCGGTGACTATGGTTCCTTAGGTCGTATTTGATGGCCCGTAAAATTTTAGGCGATCGGGGTCCACGGCTCCCGGGACCACTCGCAAGGCGTAAGCTATAGCACACGAAAATATGCAAATCGCGCGGAGTTCTAGTTTTTTGGCCGAAAAATGCAAAGCATTTGGAATGATCATGGTGGGGCAGTGACTATGGTACCTTAGGTCGTATTTGATAGTCCGAAAAAATTTTAGGCGATCGGGGTCTGCAGCTCCCTGGACCACTTGGAAGGCGTGGTATAGCACACGAAAATATGGGAATCGGGCAGAATTCTAGTTTTTTGGCCGAAAAATGCAAAAAATGAGTAACGATGATGGCGGGGCGGTTACTATGGTTCCTTAGGTCGTATTTGACGGCCCGGAAAAATTTTAGGCGATCGAGGTCCAGGGGTCCCGGAACCACTTGGAAGGGAGGGCAAAAGCACACAAAAATATTGTAATCGGGCGGAATTCTTGTTTTTTGGCCAAAAAATGCCAAAAATGAGGAACGATCATGGCAAGGCGGTGACTATGGTTCCTTAGGTCCTAATTGATGGCCTGAAATTTTTTTAGGCGATCCGAGTCCGGCGGCCCGACCCACTTGGAAGGCGTGGGCAATAGCTCACAAAAATATGGTAATCGAGCGGAATTCGAGTGTTTTGGCCGAAAAACGCAATAAATGAGGAACGATCATGGCGGGGTGGTGACTATGGTTCCTTAGGTCGTATTTGATGGCCCGGAAAATTTTAGGCGATCGGGGTCCACGGCTCCCGGGACCACTCGGAAGGCGTAAGCTATAGCACACGAAAATATGCAAATCGCGCGGAGTTCTAGTTTTTTTGCCGAAAAAGGCAAAGCATTTGGAACGATCATGGAGGGGCGGTGACTATGGTACCTTAGGTCGTATTTGATAGTCCGGAAAAATTTTAGGCGATCGGGGTCCGCGGCTCCCCGGACCACTTGGAAGGCGTGGTATAGTACACGAAAATATTGGAATCGGGCGTAATTGTAGTTTTTTGGCCGAAAAACGCAATAAATGAGGAACGATCATGGCGGGGCGGTGACTATGGTTCCTTAGGTCGTATTTTATGGCCCGAAAAATTTTAGGCGATCGGGGTCCATGGCTCCCGGGACCACTCGCAAGGCGTAAGCTATAGCACACGAAAATATGCAAATCGCGCGGAGTTCTAGTTTTTTGGCCGAAAAAAGCAAAGCATTTGGAACGATCATGGTGGGGCGGTGACTATGGTACCTTAGGTCGTATTTGATAGTCCGAAAATATTTTAGGCGATCGGGGTCTGCGGCTCCCCGGACCACTTGGAAGGCGTGGTATAGCACACGAAAATATGGGAATCGGGCGGAATTCTAGTTTTTTGGCCGAAAAACGCAATAAATGAGGAACGATCATGGCGGGGCGGTGACTATGGTTCCTTAGGTCGTATTTGATGGCCCGAAAAATTTTAGGCGATCGGGGTCCACGGCTCCCGGGACCACTCGCAAGGCGTAAGCTATAGCACACGAAAATATGCAAATCGCGCGGAGTTCTAGTTTTTTGGCCGAAAAATGCAAAGCATTTGGAATGATCATGGTGGGGCGGTGACTATGGTACCTTAGGTCGTATTTGATAGTCCGAAAAAATTTTAGGCGATCGGGGTCTGCGGCTCCTCGGACCACTTGGAAGGCGTGGTATAGCACACGAAAATATGGGAATCGGGCAGAATTCTAGTATTTTGGCCGAAAAATGCAAAAAATGAGTAACGATGATGGCGGGGCGGTTACTATGGTTCCTTAGGTCGTATTTGACGGCCCGGAACCACTTGGAAGGGAGGCCAATAGCATACAAAAATATTGTAATCGGGCGGAATTCTAGTTTTTTAGCCGAAAAATGCCACAAATGAGGAATGATCATGGCTGGGCGGTGACTATGGTTCCTTAGGTCTTATTTGATAGTCCGAAAAAATTTTAGGCGATAGGGGTCCGGAGGTCCCGGGACCACTCGGAATGTGTGGGCTATAACACACAAAAATATGGGAATCGCGCGAAATTCTAGTTATTTGCCCGAAAAATGCAAACAATAAGGAACGATCATGGCGCGGAGGATACTATAGTTCCTTAGGTCGTATTTGATTGTCCAGAAAATTTTTTAGGCGATCGGGGTCCGCAGCTCTTGGGGCCACTCGGAATGCGTGGGTATAGCACACGAAAATATGGGAATCGTGCGAAATTCTAGGTCTTTTTCAGTAAAATGCAACAAATGTGGAAAGATCTTGGCAGGGTGGTGACTATGGTTCCTTTGGTCTTATTTGATAGTCCGGAAAAATATTAGGCGATAGGGGTCCGGAGGTCCCGGGACCACTCGGAAGGCGTGGGCTATAACACTCAAAAATATAGGAATCGCGCGGAATTCTAGTTGTTTGGCCGAAAAACGCAAAAAATGAGGAACGATCATGGCGGGGTGGTTACTATGGTTCCTTAGGTCGTATTTGATGGCCCCGAAAAGTTTTAGGCGATCAGGGTTCGGGGTTCCCGGGACTCCTTGGAAGGCGTGGGCTAAAGCACATGAAAATATGGAAATCGCGCAGAATTCTAGTTTTTTGTCTGAAAAACGCAAAAGACTAGGAACGATCATGGCGGGGCGGTGACTATGGTTCCTTAGATCGTATTTGATAGTCCGGAAAATTTTTAGGCGATCCGGCTCCGGGGGGCCTGACCCACTCGGAAGGCGTGGGCGATAGCACACAAAAATATGGGAATCGGGCGGAATTCTAGTTTTTTGGCAAAAAAATGCAAAAAATGAGGAACGATCATGGCGAGGCGGTGACTATGGTTCCTTAGGTCCTAATTGATGGCCTGAAATATTTTTAGGCGATCCGAGTCCGGCGGCCCGGCCCACTCGGAAGGCGTGGGCAATAGCTCACAAAAATATGGTAATTGAGCGGAATTCTAGTTTTTTGGCCGAAAAACGCCACAAATGAGGAATGATCATGGCTGAGCGGTGACAATGGTTCCTTAGGTCTTATTTGATAGTACGAAAAAATTTTAGGCGATAGGGGTCCGGAGGTCCCGGGACCACTCGGAAGGTGTGGGCTATAACACACAAAAATATGGGAATCGCGCGAAATTCTAGTTGTTTGGCCGAAAAACGCAAACAAAAAGGAACGATCATGGCGGGGAGGATACTATGGTTCCTTAGGTCATATTTGATTGCCCGAAAAAAATTTTAGGCGATCGGGGTCCGCAGTTCTTGGGACCACTCGGAATGCGTGGGTATAGCACACGAAAATATGGGAATCGTGCGAAATTCTAAGTTTTTTTCAGTAAAATGCAACAAATGTGGAAAGATCTTGGCAGGGTGGTGACTATGGTTCCTTTGGTCTTATTTGATAGTCCGGAAAAATATTAGGCGATAGGGGTCCGGAGGTCCCGGGACCACTCGGAAGGCGTGGGCTATAACACACAAAAATATGGGAATCGTGCGGAATTCTAGTTGTTTGGCCGAAAAATGCAAAAAATGAGGAACGATCATGGCGGGGCGGATACTATGGTTCCTTAGGTCGTATTTGATAGTCCGGAAAAATTTTAGGCGATAGGGGTCAGGAGGTCCCGGGACCACTCGGAAGGCGTGGGCTATAACACACAAAAATATGGGAATCACGCGGAATTCTAGTTCTTTGGCCGAAAAACGCAAAACATGAGGAACGATCATGGCGGGGTGGTTACTATGGTTCCTTAGGTCGTATTTGATGGCCCCGAAAATTTTTAGCCGATCGGGGTTCGGGGTTCCCGGGACCCCTTGGAAGGCGTGGGCTAAAGCACACGAAAATATGAAAATCGCGCAGAATTCTAGTTTTTTGTCTGAAAAACGCAAAAGACTAAGAACGATCATGGCGGGGTGGTGACTATGGTTCCTTAGGTCGTATTTCATAGTCCGGAAAATTTTTAGGCGATCTGGCTCCGGGGGTCCCGACCCACTCGGAAGGCGTGGGCGATAGCACACAAAAAAATGGAAATCGGGTGGAATTCTAGTTTTTTGGCCAAAAAATGCAAAAAATGAGGAACGATCATGGCGAGGCGGTGACTATGGTTCCTTAGGTCCTAAGAGATGGCCTGAAATTTTTTTAGGTGATCCGAGTCCGGCGGCCCGGCCCACTTGGAAGGCGTGGGCAATAGCTCTCAAAAATATGGTAATCGAGCGGAATTCTAGTTTTTTGGCCGAAAAACGCAATAAATGAGGAACGATCATGGCGTGGCTGTGACTATGGTTCCTTAGGTCGTATTTGATGGCCCGGAAAATTTTAGGCGATCGGGGTCCACGGCTCCCGGGACCACTCGGAAGGCGTAAGCTATAGCACACGAAAATATGCAAATCGTGCGGCGGTCTAGTTTTTTGGCCGAAAAATGCAAAGCATTTGGAACGATCATGGAGGGGCAGTGACTATGGTACCTTAGGTCGTATTTGATAGTCTGGAAAAATTTTAGGCGATCGGGGTCCACGGCTCCCCGGACCACTTGGAAGGCATGGTATAGTACACGAAAATATTGGAATCGGGCGTAACTGTAGTTTTTTGGCCGAACAACGCAATAAATGAGGAACGATCATGGCGGGGCGGTGACTATGGTTCCTTAGGTCGTATTTGATGGCCCGGAAAATTTTAGGCGATCGGGGTCCATGGCTCCCGGGACCACTCGCAAGGCGTAAGCTATAGCACACGAAAATATGCAAATCGCGCGGAGTTCTAGTTTTTTGGCCAAAAAAATGCAAAGCATTTGGAACGATCATGGTGGGGCGGTGACTATGGTACCTTAGGTCGTAGTTGATAGTCCGAAAAAAATTTAGGCGATTGGGGTCCGGAGACCCGGGACCACTCGGAAGGCGTGGGCTACAACACACAAAAATATGGAATCGCGCGGAATTCTAGTTTTTTGGCCGAAAAACGCAATAAATGAGGAACGATCATGGCGGGGCGGTGACTATGGTTCCTTAGGTCGTATTTGATGGCCCGGAAAATTTTAGGCGATCGGGGTCCACGGCTCCCGGGACCACTCGCAAGGCGTAAGCTATAGCACACGAAAATATGCAAATCAAGCGGAGTTCTAGTTTTTTGGCCGAAAAATGCAAAAAATTTGGAATGATCATGGTGGGGCGGTGACTATGGTACCTTAGGTCGTATTTGATTGTCCAAAAAATTTTTAGGCAATCGGGGTTTGCGGCTCCCCGGACCACTTGGAAGGCCTGGTATAGCACACGAAAATATGGGAATCGGGCGAAATTCTAGTTTTTTGGCCGAAAAATGCAAAAAATGAGTAACGATGATGGCGGGGCGGTTACTATGGTTCCTTAGGTCGTATTTGACGGCCCGGAAAAATTTTAGGCGATCGGGGTCCGGGGGTCCCGGAACCACTTGGAAGGGAGGGCAATAGCACACAAAAATATTGTAATCGAGCGGAATTCTAGTTTTTTGGCCAAAAAACGCCACAAATGAGGAATGATCATGGCTGGGCGGTGACTATGGTTCCTTAGGTCTTATTTGATAGTCCGGAAAAATTTTAGGCGATAGGGGTCCGGAGTTCCCGGGTTCACTTGGAAGGCGTGGGCTATAACACACAAAAATATGGGAATCACGCGAAATTCTAGTTGTTTGGCCGAAAAACGCAAACAAAAAGGAACGATCATGGCGGGGAGGATACTATGGTTCCTTAGGTCGTATTTGATTGCCCGAAAAATTTTTTAGGAGATCGGGGTCCGCATCTCTTGGGACCACTCGGAATGCGTGGGTATAGCACACGAAAATATGGGAATCGTGCGAAATTCTAGGTCTTTTTCAGTAAAATGCAACAAATGTGGAAAGATCTTGGCAGGGTGGTGACTATGGTTCCTTTGGTCTTATTTGATAGTCCGGAAAAATATTAGGCGATAGGGGTCCGGAGGTCCCGGGACCACTCGGAAGGCGTGGGCTATAACACTCAAAAATATAGGAATCGCGCGAAATTCTAGTTGTTTGGCCGAAAAACGCAAAAAATGAGGAACGATCATGGCAGGGTGGTTACTATGGTTCCTTAGGTCGTATTTGATGGCCCCAAAAATTTTTAGCCGATCGGGGTTCGGGGTTCCCGGGACCCCTTGGAAGGCGTGGGCTAAGGCACACGAAAATATGGAAATCGCACAGAATTCTAGTTTTTTGTCTGAAAAACGCAAAAAACTAGGAACGATCACGGCGGGGCGGTGACTATGTTTCCTTAGGTCGTATTTGATAGTCCGGAAAAATTTTAGGCGATCCGGCTCCGGGGGCCCGACCCACTCGGAAGGCGTGGGCGATAGCACACAAAAATATGGGAATCGGGTGGAATTCTAGTTTTTTGGCCAAAAAATGCAAAAAATGAGGAACGATCATGGCGAGGCGGTGACTATGGTTCCTTAGGTCCTAATTGATGGCCTGAAATATTTTTAGGCGATCCGAGTCCGGCGGCCCGGCCCACTCGGAAGGCGTGGGCAATAGCTCACAAAAATATGGTAATCGAGCGGAATTCTAGTTTTTTGGCCGAAAAACGCAATAAATGAGGAACGATCATGGCGGGGCGGTGACTATGGTTCCTTAGGTCGTATTTGATGGCCCGGAAAATTTTAGGCGATCGGGGTCCACGGCTCCCGGGACCACTCGGAAGGCGTAAGCTATAGCACACGAAAATATGCAAATCGCGCGGAGTTCTAGTTTTTTGGCCGAAAAATGCAAAGCATTTGGAACGATCATGGAGGGGCGGTGACTATGGTACCTTAGGTCGTATTTGATAGTCCGGAAAAATTTTAGGCGATCGGGGTCCGCGGCTCCCCGGACCACTTGGAAGGCGTGGTATAGCACAGGAAAATATTGGAGTCGGGCGTAATTCTAGTTTTTTGGCCGAAAAATGCAAAAGATGAGAAACGATGATGGCGGGGTGGTTACTATGGTTTCTTAGGTCGTACTTGACGGCCCGGAAAAACTTTTGGCGATCGGGGTCCGGGGGTCACGGAACCACTTGGAAGGGTGGGCTATAGGACACGAAAATATGGGAATCGCGCGGAATTCTAGTTTTTTGGCCGAAAAACGAAAAAAACTAGGAACGATCATGCCTGGGCGGTGACTATGGTTCCTTAGGTCTTATTTGATAGTCCGGAAAAATTTTAGGCGATAGGGGTCCGGAGACCCAGGACCACTCGGAAGGCGTGGGCTAAAACACACAAAAATATGGGAATCGCGCGGAATTCTAGTTGTTTGGCCGAAAAACGCAAAAAATGAGGAACAATCATGGCGGGGCGGATACTATGGTTCCTTAGGTCGTATTTGATAGTCCAGAAAAATTTTAGGCGATAGGGGTCAGGAGGTCCCGGGACCACTCGTAAGGCGTGGGCTATAACACACAAAGATATGGGATAGCGCGGAATTCTAGTTGTTTGGCCGAAAAAAGCAAAAAATGAGGAACGATCATGGCGGGGCGGATACTATAGTTCCTTAGGTCATATTTGATAGTCCAAAAAAATTTTAGGCGATAGGGGTCCGGAGGTCCCGGGACCGCTCGGAAGGTGTGGGCTATAACACACAAAAATATGGGAATCGCGCGGAATTCTAGTTGTTTGGCCGAAAAATGCAAAAAATTAGGAACAATCATGGCGGGGTGGTTACTATGGTTCCTTAGGTCGTATTTGATTGCCCGGAAAAATTTTAGGCGATCGGGGTTCGGGGTTCCCGGGACCCCTTGGAAGGCGTGGGCTAAAGCACACGAAGATATGGAAATCGCGCGGAATTCTAGTTTTTTGGCAGAAAAACGCAAAAGACTAGGAACGATCATGGCGGGGAGGTGACTATGGTTCCTTAGGTCGTATTTGATAGTCCGGAAAATTTTTAGGCGATCCGGCTCCGGGGGCCCGACCCACTCGGAAGGCGTGGGCGATAGCACACAAAAATATTGGAATCGGGCGGAATTATAGTTTTTTGGCCAAAAATGCAAAAAATTAGGAACGATCATGGCGAGGCGGTGACTATGGTTCCTTAGGTCCACATTGATGACCCGAAAACTTTTTAGGCGATCCGAGTCTGGCGGTCTGGCCCACTCGGAAGGCGTGGGCAATAGCACACAAAAATATGGTAATCGAGCGGAATTATAGTTTTCTGGCAGAAAAATGCAATAAATGAGGAACGATCATGGCGGGTCGATGACTATGGTTCCTTAGGTCGTATTTGATGGCCCGGAAAATTTTAGGCGATCAAGGTCCACGGCTCCCGGGACCACTCAGAAGGCGTAAGCTATAGCACACTAAAATAAGCAAATCGCGCGGAGTTCTAGTTTTTTGGCCGAAAAATGCAAAGCATTTGGAACGATCATGGTGGGGCGGTGACTATGGTACCTTAGGTCGTATTTGATAGTCCGGAAAATTTTTAGGCGATCGGGGTCTGTGGCTCCCCGGACCACTTGGAAGGCGTGGGTATAGCACACGTAAATATGGGAATCGGGCGTAATTCTAGTTTTTTGGCCGAAAAACACAACAAATGAGGAATGATCATGGCTGGGCGGTGACTATGATTCCTTAGGTCGTATTTGATAGTCCAGAATAATTTTAGACGATAGGGGTCCAGAGTTCCCGGGTTCACTTGGAAGGCATGGGCTATAAGACACGAAAATATGGGAATCGCGCGGAATTCTAGTTTTTTGGCCGAAAAACGGAAAAAACTAGGAACGATCATGGCTGGGCGGTGACAATGGTTCCTTAGGTCTTATTTGATAGTACGGAAAAATTTTAGGCGATAGGGGTCCGGAGACCCGGGACCACTCGGAAGGCGTGGGCTATAACACACAAAAATATGGGATAGCGCGGAATTCTAGTTGTTTGGCCGAAAAACGCAAAAAATGAGGAACGATCATGGCGGGGCGGATACTATAGTTCCTTAGGTCGTATTTGATAGTCCAAAAATATTTTAGGCGATAGGGGTCCGGAGGTCCCGGGACCGCTCGGAAGGTGTGGGCTATAACACACAAAAATATGGGAATCGCGCGGAATTCTAGTTGTTTGGCCGAAAAATGCAAAAAATGAGGAATGATCATGGCGTGGCGGATACTATCGTTCCTTAGGTCGTATTTGATAGTCTGGAAAAATATTAGGCGATAGGGGTCAGGAGGTCCTGGGACCACTCGGAAGGCTTGGGCTATAACACACAAAAATATAGGAATCGTGCGGAATTCTAGTTGTTTGGCCGAAAAATGTGAAAAATGAGGAATGATCAGGGCGGGGTGGTTACTATGATTCCTTAGGTCATATTTGATGGCCTGGAAAATTTTTAGGCGATCGGGGTTCGGGGTTCCCGGGACCCCTTGGAAGGCGTGGGCTAAAGCACACGAAAATATGGAAATCGCGTGGAATTCTTGTTTTTTGGCAGAAAAACGCAAAAGACTAGGAACGATCATGGCGGGGCGGTGATTATGGTTCCTTAGATCGTATTTGATAGTCCGGAAAATTTTTAGGCGATCCGGCTCCGGGGGCCCGACCTACTCGGAAGGCGTGGGCGATAGCACACAAAAATATTGGAATCGGGCGAAATTCTAGTTTTTTGGCCAAAAAATGCAAAAAATGAGAAACGAGGATGGTGGGGCGGTTACTATGGTTCCTTAGGTCGTATTTGACGGCCCGGAAAAATTTTAGGCGATCGGGGTCCGGGGGTCCCAGAACCACTTGGAAGGGTGGGCAATAGCACACAAAAATATTGTAATCGGGCGGAATTCTAGTTTTTTGGCAGAAAAACGCAACAAATGAGGAATGATCATGGCTGGGCGGTGACTATGGTTCCTTAGGTCATATTTGATAGTCAGAAATTTTTTTAGGCGATTGGGGTCCGGAGTTCCCGGGTTCACTTGGAAGGCGTGGGCTATAGGACACGAAAATATGGGAATCGCGCGGAATTCTAGTTTTTTGGCCGAAAAACGGAAACAACTAGGAACGATCATGGCTGGGCGGTGACTATGGTTCCTTAGGTATTATTTGATAGTCCGAAAAAATTTTAGGCGATAGGGGTCCGGAGACCCGGGACCACTCGGTAGGCATGGGCTATAACACACAAAAATATGGGATAGCGCGGAATTCTAGTTGTTTGGCCGAAAAATGCAAAAAATTAGGAACGATCATGGTGGGGCGGTGACTATGGTACCTTAGGTCGTATTTGATAGTCCGAAAAAATTTTAGGCGATCGGGGTCCGGAGGTCCCGGGACCACTCGGAAGGTGTGGGCTATAACACACGAAAATATGGGAATCGCGCGGAATTCTAGTTGTTTGGCCGAAAAACGCAAATAATGAGGAACGATCATGGCGGGGCGGATACTATGGTTCCTAAGGCCGTATTTGACGGCCCGGAAAAATTTTAGGCGATCGGGGTCCAGGGGTCCCGGAACCACTTGGAAGGGTGGGCAATAGCACACAAAAATATTGTAATCGGGCGGAATTCTAGTTTTTTGGCCGAAAAACACAACAAATGAGGAATGATCATGGCTGGGCGGTGACTATGGTTCCTTAGGTGGTATTTGATAGTCCGGAAAAATTTTAGGCGATAGGGGTCCGGAGTTCCCGGCTTCACTTGGAAGGTATGGGCTATAGGACACGAAAATATGGGAATCGCGCGGAATTCTAGTTTTTTGGCCGAAAAACGGAAAAATCTAGGAACGATCATGGCGGGGCGGTGACTATGGTTCCTTAGGTCGTATTTGAAAGTCCAAAAAATTTTTAGGCGATAGGGGTCCGGAGGTCCCGGGACCACTCGGAAGGTGTGGGCTATAACAAACAAAAATATGGGAATCGCGCGGAATTCTAGTTGTTTGGCCGAAAAACGCAAAAAATGAGGAACGATCATGGCATGGCGGATACTATCGTTCCTTAGGTTGTATTTGATAGTCCGGAAAAATATTAGGTGATAGGGGTCAGGAGGTCCCGGGACCACTCGGAAGGCGTGGGCTATAACACACAAAAATATAGGAATCGCGCGGAATTCTAGTTGTTTGGCCGAAAAACGAAAACGATCATGGCGGGGCGGATACTATGGTTCCTTAGGTCGTATTTGATTTCCCAGAAAAATATTAGGCAATAGGGGTCAGGAGGTCCCGGGACCCTTGGAAGGCGTGGGCTAAAGCACACGAAAATATGGAAATCGCGCGGAATTCTAGTTTTTTGGCTGAAAAACGCAAAAGACTAGGAACGATCAGGGCGGGGAGGTGACTATGGTTCCTTAGTTTGTATTTGATAGTCCGGAAAATTTTTAGGCGATTCGGCTCCGGGGGCCCCGACCCACTCGGAAGGCGTGGGCGATAGCACACAAAAATATTTGAATCGGGCGGAATTATAGTTTTTTTGCCAAAAAATGCAAAAAATGAGGAACGATCATGGCGAGGCGGTGACTATGGTTCCTTAGGTCCACATTGATGGCCCGAAAAATTTTTAGGCGATCCGAGTCTGGCGGCCCGGCCCACTCGAAAGGCGTGGGCAATAGCACATAAAAATATGGTAATCGAGCGGAATTCTAGTTTTTTGGCCGAAAAATGCAATAAATGAGGAACGATCATGGCGGGGCGGTGACTATGGTTCCTTAGGTCGTATTTGATGGCCCGAAAAATTTTAGGCGATCAAGGTCCACGGCTCCCGGGACCACTCGGAAGGCGTAAGCTATAGCACACGAAAATATGCAAATCGCGCGGAGTTCTAGTTTTTTGGCCGAAAAACGCAAAGCATTTGGAACGATCATGGTGGGGCGGTGACTATGGTACCTTAGGTCGTATTTGATAGTCCGGAAAAATTTTAGGCGATCGGGGTCTGCGGCTCCCCGGACCACTTGGAAGGCGTGGGTATAGCACACGAAAATATGGGAATTGGGCGTAATTCTAGTTTTTTTGGCTGAAAAATACAAAAAATGAGAAACGATGATGGCGGGGCGGTTACTATGGTTCCTTAGGTCGTATTTGATAGCCCGGAAAAATTTTAGGCGAACGGGGTCCGGGGGTCCCGGAACCACTTGGAAGGGTGGGCAATAGCACACAAAAATATTGTAATCGGGCGGAATTCTAGTTTTTTGGCCGAAAAATGCAACAAATGAGGAATGATCATGGCTGGGCGGTGACTATGGTTCCTTAGGTCGTATTTGATAGTCCGGAAAAATTTTAGACGATAGGGGTCCAGAGTTCCCGGGTTTACTTGGAAGGCGTGGGCTATAAGACACGAAAATATGGGAATCGCGCGGAAGTCTAGTTTTTTGGCCGAAAAACGGAAAAAACTAGGAACGATCATGGCTGGGCGGTGACTATGGTTCCTTAGGTCTTATTTGATAGTCCAGAAAAATTTTAGGCGATAGGGGTCCGGAGACCCGGGACCACTCGGAAGGCGTGGGCTATAACACACAAAAATATGGGATAGCGCGGAATTCTAGTTGTTTGGCCGAAAAACGCAAAAAATGAGGAACGATCATGGCGGGGCGGATACTATGGTTCCTTAGGTCGTATTTGATAGTCCGGAAAAATTTTAGGCGATAGGGGTCCGGAGGTCCCGGGACCGCTCGGAAGGTGTGGGCTATAACACACAAAAATATGGGAATCGCGCGAAATTCTAGTTGTTTGGCCGAAAAACGCAAAAAATGAGGAACGATCATGGCGTGGCGGATACTATCGTTCCTTAGGTCGTATTTGATAGTCCGGAAAAATATTAGGCGATAGGGGTCAGGAGGTCCCGGGACCACTTGGAAGGCTTGGGCTATAACACACAAAAATATAGGAATCGCGCGGAATTCTAGTTGTTTGGCCGAAAAACGCAAAAAATGAGGAACGATCATGGCGGGGTGGTTACTATGATTCCTTAGGTCGTATTTGATGGCCCGGAAAATTTTTAGGCGATCGGGGTTCGGGGTTCCCGGGACCCCTTGGAATGCGTGGGCTAAAGCACATGAAGATATGGAAATCGCGCGGAATTCTAGTTTTTTGGCAGAAAAACGCAAAAGACTAGGAACGATCATGGCGGGGCGGTGATTATGGTTCCTTAGGTCGTATTTGATAGTCCGGAAAATTTTTAGGCGATCCGGCTCCGGGGGCCCGACCCACTCGGAAGGCGTGGGCGATAGCACACAAAAATATGGGAATCGGGCGGAATTCTAGTTTTTTGGCCAAAAAATGCAAAAAATGAGGAACGATCATGGCGAGGCGGTGACTATGGTTCCTTAGGTCCTAATTGATGGCCCGAAAATGTTTTAGGCGATCCGAGTCCGGCGGCCCGGCCCACTCGGAAGACGTGGGCAATAGCACACAAAAATATGGTAATCGAGCGGAATTCTAGTTTTTTGGCCGAAAAACGCAATAAATGAGGAACGATCATGGCTGGGCGGTGACTATGGTTCCTTAGGTCATATTTGATGGCCCGGAAAATTTTAGGCGATCGGGGTCCACGGCTCCCGGGACCACTCGGAAGGCGTAAGCTATAGCACACTAAAATATGCAAATCGCGTGGAGTTCTAGTTTTTTGGCCGAAAAATACAAAGAATTTGGAATGATCATGGTGGGGCGGTGACTATGGTACCTTAGGTCGTATTTGATAGTCTGGAAAAATTTTAAGCGATTGGGGTCCGGAGACCCGGGACCACTCGCAAGGCGTGGGCTACAACACACAAAAATATGGGATCGCGCGGAATTCTAGTTGTTTCGCCGAAAAACGCAAAAAATGAGGAACGATCATGGCGGGGTGGTTACTATGGTTCCTTAGGTCGTATTTGATGGCCCGGAAATTTTTTTGGCGATCGGGGTTCGGGGTTTCCTGACCCCTTTGAAGGGTGGGCAATAGCACACAAAAATATTATAATCGGGCGGAATTCTAATTTTTTGGCCGAAAAACGCAACAATGAGGAGTGATCATGGCTGGGCGGTGACTATGGTTCCTTAGGTCGTATTTGATAGTCCGGAAAAATTTTAGGCGATAGGGGTCCGGAGTTCCCGGGTTCACTTGGATGATGTGGGCTATAGGACACGAAAATATGGGAATCGCGCAGAATTCTAGTATTTTGGCCGAAAAACGGAAAAAGCTAGGAACGATCATGGCGGGGCGGTTACTATGGTTCCTTAGGTCGTATTTGACGGCCCGGAAAAACTTTAGGCGATCGGGGTCCGGGGGTCCCGGAACCACTTGGAAGGGTGGGCAATAGCACACAAAAATATTGTAATCGGGCGAAATTCTAGTTTTTTGGCCGAAAAATGCAACAAATGAGGAATGATCATGGCTGGGAGGTGACTATGGTTCCTTAGGTCGTATTTGATAGTCCGGAAAAATTTTAGGCGATAGGGGTCCGGAGTTCCCCGGTTCACTTGGAAGGCGTGGGCTATAGGACACGAAAATATGGGAATCGCGCGGAATTCTAGTTTTTTATCCGAAAAACGAAAAAAACTAGGAACGATCATGGCTGGGCGGTGACTATGGTTCCTTAGGTCTTATTTGATAGTCCGGAAAAATTTTAGGCGATAGGGGTCCGGAGACCCGGGACCACTCGGAAGGCGTGGGCTATAACACACAAAAATATGGGATAACGCGGAATTCTAGTTGTTTGGCCGAAAATCGCAAAAAATGAGGAACGATCATGGCGGGGCAGATGCTATGGTTCCTTAGGTCGTATTTGATAGTTCAGAAAAATTTTAGGCGATAGGGGTCCGGAGGTCCCGGGACCACTCGGAAGGTGTGGGCTATAACACACAAAAATATGGGAATCGTGCGAAATTCTAGTTGTTTGGCCGAAGAATGCAAAAAATAGGGAACGATCATGGCAGGGCGGATACTATGGTTCCTTAGGTCGTATTTAATTGCCCGAAAAAATTTTAGGCGATCGGGGTCCGCGGCTCTTGGGACCACTCGGAATGCGTGGGTATAGCACATGAAAATATGGGAATCGGGCGAAATTCTAGGTCTTTTTCAGTAACATGCAAAAAATGTGGAAAGATCTTGGCAGGGCGGTGACTATGGTTCCTTTGGTCTTATTTTATAGTCCGGAAAAATATTAGGCGATAGGGGTCCGGAGGTCCCGGGACCACTCGGAAGGCGTGGGCTATAACACACAAAAATATGGGAATCGCGCGGAATTCTAGTTGTTTAGCCGAAAAACGCAAAAAATGAGGAACGATCATGGCGGGGCGGATACTATGATTCCTTAGGTCGTATTTGATAGTCCGGAAAAATTTAAGGCGATAGGGGTCAGGAGGTCCCGGGACAACTCGGAAGGCGTGGGCTATAACACACAAAAATATGGGAATCGCGCGGAATTCTAGTTGTTTGGCCGAAAAACGCAAAAAATGAGGAACGATCATGGCGGGGTGGTTACTATGGTTCCTTAGGTCGTATTTGATGGCCCCGAAAATTTTTAGGCGATCGGGGTTCGGGGTTCCCGGGACCCCTTGGAAGGCGTGGGCTAAAGCACACGAAAATATGGAAATCGCGCAGAATTCTAGTTTTTTGTCTGAAAAACGCAAAAGACTAGGAAAGATCATGGCGGGGCGGTGACTATGGTTCATTAGGTCGAATTTGATAGTCCGAAAAATTTTTCGGCGATCTGGCTCCGGGGGGCCCGACCCACTCGGAAGGCGTGGGCGATAGCACACAAAAATATGGGAATCGGGTGGAATTCTAGTTTTTTGGCCAAAAAATGCAAACAATGAGGAACGATCATGACGAGGCGGTGACTATGTTTCCTTAGGTCCTAATTGATGGCCCGAAAATTTTTTAGGCGATCCGAGTCCGGCGGCCCGGCCCACTCGGAAGGCGTGGGCAATAACACACAAAAATATGGTAATCGAGCAGAATTCTTGTTTTTTGGTAGAAAAATGCAATAAATGAGGAACGATCATGGCGGGGCGGTTACTATGGTTCCTTAGGTCGTATTTGACAGCACGGAAAAATTTTAGGCGATCGGGGTCCGGGGGTCCCGGAACCACTTGGAAGGATGGGCAATAGCACACAAAAATATTGTAATCGGGCGGAATTCTAGTTTTTTGGCCGAAAAATGCAACAAATGAGGAATGATCATAGTTGGGCGGTGGCTATGGTTCCTTAGGTCGTATTTGATAGTCCGGAAATATTTTAGGCGATAGGGGTCCGGAGTTCCCGGGTTCACTTGGAAGGCGTGGGCTATAGGACACGAAAATATGGGAATCGCGTGGAATTCTAGTTTTTTGGCCGAAAAATGGAAAAAACTAGGAACGATCATGGCTGGGCGGTGACAATGATTCCTTAGGTCTAATTTGATAATCCGGAAAAATTTTAGGCGATAGGGGTCTGGAGACCCGGGACCACTCGGAAGGCGTGGGCTATACTATAACACACAAAAATATGGGATAGCGCGGAATTCTAGTTGTTTGGCCGGAAAACGCAAAAAATGAGGAACGATCATGGCGGGGCGGATACTATGGTTCCTTAGGTCGTATTTGATAGTCCGAAAAAAATTTAGGCGATAGGGGCCAGGAGGTCCCGGGACCACTCGGAGGGCGTGGGCTATAACACACAAAAATATGGGAATCTCGCGGAATTCTAGTTGTTTGGCCGAAAAACGTAAAAAATGAGGAACGATCATGGCGGGGTGGTTACTATGGTTCCTTAGGTCGTATTTGATGGCCCCAAAAATTTTTAGGCGATCGGGGTTCCCGGGACCCCTTAGAAGGCGTGGGCTAAAGCACATGAAAATATGGAAATCGAGCGGAATTCTAGTTTTTTGGCCGAAAAATGCAAAAGACTATGAACGATCATGGCGGGGCGGTGACTATGGTTCCGTAGGTCGTATTTGATAGTCCAGAAAATTTTTAGGCGATCCGTCTATGGGGGGCCCGACCCACTCGGAAGGCGTGGGCGATAGCACACAAAAATATGGGAATCGGACGAAATTCTAGTTTTTTGACCAAAAAATGTAAAACATGATGAACAATCATGGCGAGGCGGTGACTATGGTTCCTTAGGTCCTAATTGATGGCCCGAAAAGATTTTAGGCGATCCGAGTCCGGCGGCCCGGCCCACTAGGAAGGCGTGGGCAATAACACACAAAAACATGGTATTCGAGCGGAATTCTAGTTTTTTGGCCGAAAAACGCAATAAATGAGGAACGATCATGGCGGGGCGGTGACTATGGTTCCTTAGGTCGTATTTGATGGCCCAGAAAATTTTAGGCGATCGGGGTCCACGTCTCCCGGGACCACTCGCAAGGCGTAAGCTATAGCACACGAAAATATTCAAATCGCGCGGAATTCTAGTTTTTTGGCCGAAAACTGCAAAGCATTTGGAACGATCATGGTGGGGCGGTGACTATGGTACCTTAGGTCGTATTTGATAGTCCGAAAAAATTTTAGGCGATCGGGGTCTGCGGCTCCCCGGACCACTTGGAAGGCGTGGTATAGCACACGAAAATATGGGAATCGGGCGGAATTCTAGTTTTTTGGCCGAAAAACGCAATAAATGAGGAACGATCATGGTGGGGTGGTGACAATGGTTCCTTAGGTCGTATTTAATGGCCTGAAAAATTTTAGGCGATCGGGGTCCACGGCTCCCGGGACCACTCGCAAGGCGTAAGCTATAGCACATGAAAATAGGCAAATCGCGCGGAGTTCTAGTTTTTTGGCCGAAAAATGCAAAGCATTTGGAACGATCATGGTGGGGCGGTGACTATGGTACCTTAGGTCGTATTTGATAGTCCGAAAAAATTTTAGGCGATCGAGGTCTGCGGCTCCCCGGACCACTTGGAAATCGGGCGGAATTTTAGTTTTTTGGCCGAAAAATGCAAAAAATGAGAAACGATGATGGCGGGGTGGTTACTATGGTTCCTTATGTCGTATTTGACGGCCAGGAAAAATTTTAGGCGATCGGGGTCCGGGGGTCCCGGAACCACTTGGAAGGGAGGGCAATAGCACACAAAAATATTGTAATCGGGCGAAATTCTAGTTTTTTGGCCGAAAAACGCCACAAATGAGGAATGATCATGGCTGGGCGGTGACTATGGTTCCTTAGGTCTTTTTTGATAGTCCGAAAAAATTTTAGGCGATAGGGGTCCGGAGGTCCCGGGACCACTCTGACGGTGTGGGCTAAAACACACAAAAATATGGGAATCGCGCAAAAAACTATTTGTTTGGCCGAAAAACGCAAACAATAAGGAACGATCATGGCGGGGAGGATACTATGGTTCCTTAGGTCGTATTTGATTGCCCGAAAAAATTTTTAGGCGATCGGGGTCCGCAGCTCTTGGGACCACTCGGAATGCGTGGGTATAGCACATGAAAATATGGGAATCGTGCAAAATTCTAGGTCTTTTTCAGTAACATGCACAAAATGAGGAAAGATCTTGGCAGGGTGGTGACTATGGTTCCTTTGGTCTTATGTGATAGTCCGGAAAAATATTAGGCGATAGGGGTCCGGAGGTCCCGGGACCACTCGGAAGGCGTGGGCTATAACACACAAAAATATAGGAATCGCGCGGAATTCTAGTTGTTTGGCCGAAAAATGCAAAAAATGAGGAACGATCATGGCGGGGTGGTTACTATGGTTCCTTTGGTCGTATTTGATGGCCCCGAAAATTTTTAAGCTATCGGGGTTCGGGGTTCCCGGGACCCCTTGGAAGGCGTGGGCTATAGCACACGAAAATATGGAAATCACGCAGAATTCTAGTTTTTTGTCTGAAAAACGCAAAAGACTAGGAACGATCATGGCGGGGCGATGACTATAGTTCCTTAGGTCGTATTTGATAGTCCGGAAAATTTTTAGGCGATCCGGCTCCGGGGGGCCCGACCCACTCGGAAGGCGTGGGCGATAGCACACAAAAATATGGGAATCGGGTGGAATTCTAGTTTTTTGGCCAAAAAATGAGGAACGATCATGGCGAGGCGGTGAATATGGTTCCTTAGGTCCTAATTGATGGCCTGAAAGTTTTTTAGGCGATCCGAGTCCGGCGGCCCGGCCCACTCGGAAGGCGTGGGCAATAGCTCACAAAAATATGGTAATCGAGCGGAATTCTAGTTTTTTGGCCGAAAAACGCAATAAATGAGGAACGATCATGGTGGGGCAGTGACTATGGTTCCTTAGGTCGTATTTGATGGCCCGGAAAATTTTAGGCGATCGGGGTCCACGGCTCCCGGGACCACTCGGAAGGCGTAAGCTATAGCACACGAAAATATGCAAATCGCGCGGAGTTCTAGTTTTTTGGCCGAAAAATGCAAAGCATTTGGAACGATCATGGAGGGGCGGTGACTATGGTACCTTAGGTCGTATTTGATAGTCCGGAAAAATTTTAGGCGATCGGGGTCCGCGGCTCCCCGGATCACTTGGAAGGCGTGGTATAGCACACGAAAATATTGGAATCGGGCGTAATTCTAGTTTTTTGGCCGAAAAATGCAAAAGATGAGAAACGATGATGGCGGGGTGGTTACTATGGTTCCTTAGGTCGTATTTGATGGCCCGGAAAAAATTTTGGCGATCGGGGTCCGGGGGTCCCGGAACCACTCGGAATGCGTGGGTATAGCACACAAAAATATTGGAATCGGGCGGAATTCTAGTTTTTTGGCCGAAAAACGCCACAAATGAGGAATGATCATGGCTGGGCGGTGACTATGGTTCCTTAGGTCTTATTTGATAGTCCGAAAAAATTTCAGGCGATAGGGGTCCGGAGGTCCCGGGACCACTTGTAAGGTGTGGGCTATAACACACAAAAATATGGGAATCGCGCCGAATTCTAGTTGTTTGGCCGAAAAACGCAAAAATTGAGGAACGATCATGGCGGGGTGGTTACTATGGTTCCTTAGGTCGTATTTGATGGCCCCGAAAATTTTTAGGCGATCGGGGTTCGGGGTTCCCGGGACCCCTTGGAAGGCGTGGGCTAAAGCACACGAAAATATGGAAATCGCGCAGAATTCTAGTTTTTTATCTGAAAAACGCAAAAGACTAGGAAAGATCATGGCTGGGCGGTGACTATGGTTCCTTAGGTCGTATTTGATAGTCCGGAAAAATTTTAGGCGATAGGGGTCCGGAGTTCCCGGGTTCACTTGGAAGGCATGGGCTATAGGACACGAAAATATGGGAATCGCGCGGAATTCTAGTTTTTTGGCCGAAAAACGGAAAAAACTAGGAACGATCATGGCTGGGCGGTGACTATGGTTCCTTAGAACTTATTTGATAGTCCGGAAAAATTTTAGGCGATAGGGGTCTGGAGACGTGGGCTATACCACATAAAAATATGGGAATCGGGCGGAATTCTAGTTGTTTGGCCGAAAAACACAAAAAATGAGGAACGATCATGGCGGGGCGGATACTATGATTCCTTCGGTCGTATTTCATAGTCCGGACAAATTTTAGGCGATAGGGGTCAGGAGGTCTCGCGACCACTCGGAAGGCGTAAGCTATAGCACACTAAAATATGCAAATCGCGCGGAGTTCTTGTTTTTTGGCCAAAAAATGCAAAGCATTTCGAACGATCATGGTGGGGCGGTGACTATGGTACCTTAGGTCGTTTTTGATAGTCCGGAAAAATTTTAGGCGATCGGGGTCCGCGGCTCCCCGGACCACTTGGAAGGCGTGGGTATAGCACACGAAAATATGGGAATCGGGCGTAGTTCTAGTTTTTTGGCCAAAAAATACAAAAAATGAGAAACGATGATGGCGGGGCGGTTACTATGGTTCCTTAGGTAGTATTTGACGGCCCACAAAATTTTTAGGCGGTCGGGGTCCGGGGGTCCCGGAACCACTTGGAAGGGTGGGCAATAGCACACAAAAATGTTGTAATCGGGCGGAATTCTAGTTTTTTGGCCGAAAAATGCAACAAATGAGGAATGATCATGGCTGGGCGGTGACTATGGTTCCTTAGGTGGTATTTGATAGTCCGGAAAAATTTTAGGCGATAGGGGTCAGGAGGTCCCGGGACCACTCGGAAGGCGTGGGCTATAACACACAAAAATATGGGAATCGCGGGGAATTCTAGTTGTTTGGCCGAAAAACGCAAAAAATGAGGAACGATCATGGCGGGGCGGATACTATGGTTCCTTAGGTCGTATTTGATAGTCCGGATAAATTTTAGGCGATAGGGGTCAGGAGGTCCCGGGACCACTCGGAAGGCGTGGGCTATAACACACAAAAATATGGGAATCGCGCGGAATTCTAGTTGTTTGGCCGAAAAACCCAAAAAATGAGGAACGATCATGGCAGGGTGGTTACTATGGTTCCTTAGGTCGTATTTGATGGCCCGGCAAATTTTTAAAAGATCAGGGTTCGGGGTTCCCGGGACCCCTTGGAAGGCGTGGGCTAAAGCACACGAAAATATGGAAATCGCGCGGAATTCTTGTTTTTTTACTGAAAAATGCAAAAGACTAGGAACGATCATGGCGGGGTGGTGACTATGGTTCCTTAGGTCGTATTTGATAGTCCGGAAAAATTTTAGGCGATAGGGGTCCGGAGTTCCCGGGTTCACTTGGAAGGCGTGGGCTATAGGACACGAAAATATGGGAATCACGCGGAATTCTAGTTTTTTGGCCGAAAAATGGAAAAAACTAGGAACGATCATGGCTGGGCGGTGACTATGGTTCCTTAGGTCTTATTTGATAGTCCGGAAAATTTTTAGGCGACAGGGGTCCGGAGACCCGGGACCACTCGGTAGGCATGGGCTATAACACACAAAAATATGGGATAGCGCAGAATTCTAGATGTTTGGACGAAAAACGCAAAAAATTAGGAACGATCATGGTGGGGCGGTGACTATGGTCCCTAAGGTCATATTTGATAGTCCGGAAAAATTTTAGGCGATTGGGGTCCGGAGGTCCCGGGACCACTCGGAAGGTGTAGGCTATAACACACGAAAATATGGGAATCGCGCGGAATTCTAGTTGTTTGGCCGAAAAATGCAAATAATGAGGAAAGATCATGGCGGGGAGGATACTATGGTTCCTAAGGCCGTATTTGACGGCCCGGAAAAATTATAGGCGATCGGGGTCCGGGGGTCCCGGAACCACTTGGAAGGGTGGGCAATAGCACACAAAAATATTGTAATCGGGCGGAATTCTAGTTTTTTGGCCGAAAAATGCAAAGAATGAGGAACGATCATGGCGGGGCGGATACTATGGTTCCTTAGGTAGTATTTGATAGTCCGGAAAATTTTTAGGGGATAGGGGTCCGGAGGTCCCCGGACCACTCGGAAGGTGTGGGCTATAACACACAACAATATGGGAATCGCGCGGAATTCTAGTTGTTTGGCCGAAAAACGCAAAAAATGAGGAACGATCATGGCGGGGCGGATACTATGGTTCCTTAGGTCGTATTTGATAGTCCGTAAAAATATTAGGCGATAGGGGTCAGGAGGTCCCGGGACCACTCGGAAGGCGTGGGCTATAACACACAAAAATATGGGAATCGCGCGGAATTCTAGTTGTTTAGCCGAAAAACGCAAAATATGCGGAACGATCATGGCGGGGTGGTTACTATGGTTCCTTAGGTCGTATTTGATGGCACGGAAAATTTTTAGGCGATCGGGGTTCGGGGTTCCCGGGACCCCTTGGAAGGCGTGGGCTAAAGCACACGAAATTTGGAAATCGCACGGAATTCTAGTTTTTTGGCTGAAAAACGCAAAAGACTAGGAACGATCATGGCGGGGCGGTGACTATGGTTCCTTAGGTCGTATTTGATAGTCCTGAAATTATTTAGGCGATCCGTCTCCGGGGGGCCCGACCCACCCGGAAGGCGTGGGCGAGATAGCATACAAAAATATGGGAATCGGGCGGAATTCTAGTTTTTTGGCCAAAAAATGCAAAAAATGAGGAACGATCATGGCGAGGCAGTGACTATGGTTCCTTAGGTCCTAATTGATGGCCCAAAAAATTTTTAGGCGATCCGAGTCTGGCGGCCTGGCCCACTGGTAAGGCGTGGGCAATAGCACACAAAAATATTGTAATTGAGCGGAATTCTAGTTTTTTGGCCGAAAAACGCAATAAATGAGGAACGATCATGGCGGGGCGGTGACTATGGTTCCTTAGGTCGTATTTGATGGCCCGGAAAATTTTAGGCGATCGGGGTCCACGGCTCCCGGGACCACTCGGAAGGCGTAAGCTATAGCACACTAAAATAAGCAAATCGCGCGGAGTTCTAGTTTTTTGGCCGAAAAATGCAAAGCATTTGGAACGATCATGGTGGGGCGGTGAATATGGTATCTTAGGTCTTATTTGATAGTCCGGAAATATTTTAGGCGATCGGGGTCCGCGGCTCCCCGGACCACTTGGAAGGCGTGCGTACAGCACACAAAAATATGGGAATCGGGCGTAATTCTAGTTTTTTGGCTGAAAAACGCAAAAGACTAGGAACGATCATGGCGGGGCGGTGACTATGGTTCCTTAGGTCGTATTTGATAGTCCTGAAAATTTTTAGGCGATCCGTCTCCGGGGGGCCCGACCCACTCGGAAGGCGTGGGCGAGATAGCATACAAAAATATGGGAATCGGGCGGAATTCTAGTTTTTTGGCCAAAAAATGCAAAAAATGAGGAACGATCATGGCGAGGCAGTGACTATGGTTCCTTAGGTCCTGATTGATGGCCCAAAAAAATTTTAGGCGATCCGAGTCCGGCGGCCTGGCCCACTGGGAAGGCGTGGGCAATAGCACACAAAAATATTGTAATTGAGCGGAATTCTAGTTTTTTGGCCGAAAAACGCAATAAATGAGGAACGATCATGGCGGGGTGGTGACTATGGTTCCTTAGGTCGTATTTGATGGCCCGGAAAATTTTAGGCGATCGGGGTCCACGGCTCCCGGGACCACTCGGAAGGCGTAAGCTATAGCACACTAAAATATGCAAATCGCGCGGAGTTCTAGTTTTTTGGCCGAAAAATGCAAAGCATTTGGAACGACCATGGTGGGGCGGTGACTATGGTATCTTAAGTCGTATTTGATAGTCCGGAAAAATTTTAGGTGATCAGGGTCCGCAGCTCCCCGGACCACTTGGAAGGCGTGCGTATAGCACACGAAAATATGGGAATCGGGCGTAATTCTAGTTTTTTGGCCGAAAAATGCAAAAAATGAGAAACGATGATGGCGGGGCGGTTACTATGGTTCCTTAGGTCGTATTTGAAGGCCCGGAAAAATTTTAGGCGATCGGGGTCCGGGGGTCCCAGAACCACTTGGAAGGGTGGGCAATAGCACACAAAAATATTGTAATCGGGCGAAATTCTAGTTTTTTGGCAGAAAAACGCAACAAATGAGGAATGATCATAGCTGGGCGGTGACTATGGTTCCTTAGGTCATATTTGATAGTCCGAAAATTTTTTAGGCGATTGGGGTCCGGAGTTCCCGGGTTCACTTAGAAGGCGTGGGCTATAGGACACGAAAATATGGGAATCGCGCGGAATTCTAGTTTTTTGGCCGAAAAACGGAAACAACTAGGAACGATCATGGCTGGGCGGTGACTATGGTTCCTTAGGTATTATTTGATAGTCCCGAAAAATTTTAGGCGATAGGGGTCTGGAGACCCGGGACCACTCGGTAGGCATGGGCTATAACACACAAAAATATAGGATAGCGCGGAATTCTAGTTGTTTGGACGAAAAACGCAAAAAATTAGGAACGATCATGGTGGGGCGGTGACTATGGTACCTTAGGTCATATTTGATAGTCCGGAAAAATTTTAGGCGATCGGGGTCCGGATGTCCCGGGACCACTCGGAAGGTGTAGGCTATAACACACGAAAATATGGGAATCGCGCGGAATTCTAGTTGTTTGGCCGAAAAACGCAAATAATGAGGAAAGATCATGGCGGGGAGGATACTATGGTTCGTAAGGCCGTATTTGACGGCCCGAAAAAATTATAAGCAATCAGGGTCCGGGGGTCCCGGAACCACTTGGAAGGGTGGGCAATAGCACACAAAAATATTGTAATCGGGCGAAATTCTAGTTTTTTGGCCGAAAAACGTAACAAATGAGGAATGATCATGGCTGAGCGGTGACTATGGTTCCTTAGGTCGTATTTGATAGTCCGGAAAAATTTTAGGCGATAGGGGTCCGGAGTTCCCGGCTTCACTCGGAAGGCATGGGCTATAGGACACGAAAATATGGGAATCGCGCAGAATTCTAGTTTTTTGGCCGAAAAATGGAACGATCATGGCAGGGTGGTTACTATGGTTCCTTAGGTCGTATTTGATGGCCCGGCAAATTTTTAGACGATCGGGGTTCGGGGTTCCCGGGACCCCTTGGAAGGCGTGGGCTAAAGCACACGAAAATATGGAAATCGCGCAGAATTCTAGTTGTTTGGCCGAAAAACGCAAAAAATTAGGAACGATCATGGTGGGGCGGTGACTAAGGTACCTTAGGTCGTATTTGATAGTCCGGAAAAATTTTAGGCGATCGAGGTCCGGAGATCCCGGGACCACTCGGAAGGTGTAGGCTATAACACACAAAAATATGGAAATCGCGCGGAATTCTAGTTGTATGGCCGAAAAACGCAAAAAATGAGGAACGATCATGGCGTGGCGGATACTATCGTTCCTTAGGTCGTATTTGATAGTCCGGAAAAATAGTAGGCGATAGGGGTCAGGAGGTCCCGGGACCACTCGGAAGGCGTGGGCTATAACACACAAAAATATGGGAATCGCGCGGAATTCTAGTTGTTTGTCCGAAAAACGCAAAAAATGAGGAACAATCATGGCGGGGTGGTAATTATGGTTCCTTAGGTCGTATTTGATTTCCCGGAAAAATTTTAGGCGATCGGGGTTCGGGGTTCCCGGGACCCCTTGGAAGGCGTGGGCTAAAGCAAGCGAAAATATGGAAATCGCGCGGAATTCTAGTTTTTTGGCTGAAAAACGCAAAAGACTAGGAACAATCATGGCGGGGAGGTGACTATGGTTCCTTAGGTCGTATTTGATAGTCCGGAAAATTTTTAGGCGATCCGGCTCCGGGGGGCCCGACCCACTCAGAAGGCGTGGGCGATAGCACACAAAAATATTGGAATCGGGCGGAATTATAGTTTTTTGGCCAAAAAATGCAAAAAATGAGGAACGATCATGGCGAGGCGGTGACTATGGTTCCTTAGGTCCACATTGATGGCCCGAAAAAATTTTAAGCGATCCGAGTCCGGCGGCCTGGCCCACTGGGAAGGCGTGGGCAATAGCACACAAAAATATTGTAATTGAGCGGAATTCTAGTTTTTTGGCCGAAAAACGCAATAAATGAAGAACGATCATGGCGAGGCGGTGACTATGGTTCCTTAGGTCGTATTTGATGGCCCGGAAAATTTTAGGCGATCGGGGTCCACGGCTCCCGGGACCACTCGGAAGGCGTAAGCTATAGCACACTAAAATATGCAAATCGCGCGGAGTTCTAGTTTTTTGGCCGAAAAATGCAAAGCATTTGGAACGATCATGGTGGGGCGGTGACTATGGTATCTTAGGTCGTATTTGATAGTCCGGAAAAATTTTAGGTGATCAGGGTCCGCAGCTCCCCGGACCACTTGGAAGGCGTGCGTATAGCACACGAAAATATGGGAATCGGGCGTAATTCTAGTTTTTTGGCCGAAAAATGCAAAAAATGAGAAACGATGATGGCGGGGCGGTTACTATGGTTCCTTAGGTCGTATTTGAAGGCCCGGAAAAATTTTAGGCGATCGGGGTCCGGGGGTCCCAGAACCACTTGGAAGGGTGGGCAATAGCACACAAAAATATTGTAATCGGGCGAAATTCTAGTTTTTTGGCAGAAAAACGCAACAAATGAGGAATGATCATAGCTGGGCGGTGACTATGGTTCCTTAGGTCATATTTGATAGTCCGAAAATTTTTTAGGCGATTGGGGTCCGGAGTTCCCGGGTTCACTTGGAAGGCGTGGGCTATAGGACACGAAAATATGGGAATCGCGCGGAATTCTAGTTTTTTGGCCGAAAAACGGAAACAACTAGGAACGATCATGGCTAGGCGGTGACTATAGTTCCTTAGGTATTATTTGATAGTCCCGAAAAATTTTAGGCGATAGGGGTCCGGAGACCCGGGACCACTCGGTAGGCATGGGCTATAACACACAAAAATATGGGATAGCGCAGAATTCTAGATGTTTGGACGAAAAACGCAAAAAATTAGGAACGATCATGGTGGGGCGGTGACTATGGTCCCTAAGGTCATATTTGATAGTCCGGAAAAATTTTAGGCGATTGGGGTCCGGAGGTCCCGGGACCACTCGGAAGGTGTAGGCTATAACACACGAAAATATGGGAATCGCGCGGAATTCTAGTTGTTTGGCCGAAAAATGCAAATAATGAGGAAAGATCATGGCGGGGAGGATACTATGGTTCCTAAGGCCGTATTTGACGGCCCTGAAAAATTATAGGCGATCGGGGTCCGGGGGTCCCGGAACCACTTGGAAGGGTGGGCAATAGCACACAAAAATATTGTAATCGGGCGGAATTCTAGTTTTTTGGCCGAAAAACGTAACAAATGAGGAATGATCATGGCTGGGCGGTGACTATGGTTCTTAGGTCATATTTGATAGTCCAGAAAAATTTTAGGCGATAGGGGTCCGGAGTTCCCGGCTTCACTCGGAAGGCATGGGCTATAAGACACGAAAATATGGGAATCGCGCGGAATTCTAGTTTTTTGGCCGAAAAACGCAAAAAATTAGAAACGATCATGGTGGGACGGTGACTATGGTACCTTAGGTCGTATTTGATAGTCCGGAAAAATTTTAGGCGATCGAGGTCCGGAGGTCCCGGGACCACTCGGAAGGTGTAGGCTATAACACACAAAAATATGGAAATCGCGTGGAATTCTAGTTGTTTGGCCGAAAAACACAAAAAATGAGGACCGATCATGGCGTGGCGGATACTATCGTTCCTTAGGTCGTATTTGATTGCCCGGAAAAATATTAGGCGATAGGGGTCAGGAGGTCCCGGGACCACACGGAAGGCGTGGGCTATAACACACAAAAATATGGGAATCGCGCGGAATTCTAGTTGTTTGTCCGAAAAACGCAAAAAATGAGGAACAATCATGGCGGGGTGGTAACTATGGTTCCTTAGGTCGTATTTGATTTTCCGGAAAAATTTTAGGCGATCGGGGTTCGGGGTTCCCGGGACCCCTTGGAAGGCGTGGGCTAAAGCACACGAAAATATGGAAATCGCGCGAAATTCTAGTTTTTTGGCTGAAAAACGCAAAAGACTAGGAACAATCATGGCGGGGAGGTGACTATGGTTCCTTAGGTCGTATTTGATAGTCCGGAAAATTTTTAGGCGATCCGGCTCCGGGGGGCCCGACCCACTTGGAAGGCGTGGGCGATAGCACACAAAAATATTGGAATCGGGCGGAATTATAGTTTTTTGGCCAAAAAATGCAAAAAATGAGGAACGATCATGGCGAGGCGGTGACTATGGTTCCTTAGGTCCACATTGATGGCCCGAAAAAATTTTAGGCGATCCGAGTCCGGCGGCCCGGCCCACTCGGAAGGGTGGGCAATAGCACACAAAAATAATATAATCGGGCGGAATTCTAGTTTTTTGGCCGAAAAATGCAACAAATGAGGAATGATCATGGCTGGGAGGTGACTATGGTTCCTTAGGTCGTATTTGATAGTCCGGAAAAATTTTAGGCGATAGGGGTCAGGAGGTCCCGGGACCACTCGGAAGGCGTGGTATATAACACACAAAAATATAGGAATCGCGCGGAATTCTAGTTGTTTGGCCGAAAAACGGAAACGATCATGGCGGGGCGGATACTATGGTTCCTTAGGTCGTATTTGATTGCCCGGAAAAATATTAGGCGATAGGGGTCAGGAGGTCCCGGGACCACTCGGAAGGCGTGGGCTATAACACACAAAAATATGGGAATCGCGCGGAATTCTAGTTGTTTGGCCGAAAAACGGAAAAAATGAGGAACAATCATGGCGTGGTGGTTACTATGGTTCCTTAGGTCGTATTTGATTGCCCGGAAAAATTTTAGGCGATCGGGGTTCGGGGTTCCCGGGACCCCTTGGAAGGCGTAGGCTAAAGCACACGAAAATATGGAAATCGCGCGGAATTCTAGTTTTTTGGCTGAAAAACGCAAAAGACTAGGAACGATCATGGTGGGGAGGTGACTATGGTTCCTTAGGTCGTATTTGATAGTCCGGAAAATTTTTAGGCGATCCGGCTCCCGGGGGCCCGACCCACTCGGAAGGCGTGGGCGATAGCACACAAAAATATTGGAATCGGGCAAAATTATAGTTTTTTGGCCAAAAAATGCAAAAAAAGAGGAACGATCATGGCGAGGCGGTGACTATGGTTCCTTAGGTCCACATTGATGGCCCGAAAAGTTTTTAGGCGATCCGAGTCCGGCGGCCCGGCCCACTCGGAAGGCGTGGGCAATAGCACACAAAAATATGGTAATCGAGGGGAATTCTAGTTTTTTGGGCGAAAAATGCAATAAATGAGGAATGATCATGGCGGGGCAATGACTATGGTTCCTTAGGTCGTATTTGATGGCCCGGAAAATTTTAGGCGATCGGGGTCCACGGCTCCCGGGACCACTCAGAAGGCGTAAGCTATAGCACACTAAAATAAGCAAATCGCGCGGAGTTCTAGTTTTTTGGCCGAAAAATGCAAAGCATTTGGAACGATCATGGTGGGGCGGTGACTATGGTACCTTAGGTCGTATTTGATAGTCCGGAAAAATTTTAGGCGATCGGGGTCTGCGGCTCCCCGGACCACTTGGAAGGCGTGGGTATAGCACACGAAAATATGGGAATCGGGCGTAATTCTAGTTTTTTGGATGAAAAATGCAAAAAATGAGAAACGATGATGGCGGGGCGGTTACTATGGTTCCTTAGGTCGTATTTGATGGCCCGAAAAAATTTTAGGCGATCGGGGTCCGGGGGTCCCGGATCCACTTGGAAGGGTGGGCAATAGCACACAAATATATTGTAATCGGGCGGAATTCTAATTTTTTGGCCGAAAAATGCAACAAATGAGGAATGATCATGGATGGGCGGTGACTATGGTTCCTTAGGTCGTATTTGATAGTCCGAAAAAATTTTAGGCGATCGGGGTCCGCGGCTCCCCGGACCACTTGGAAGGCGTGGGTATAGCACACGAAAATATGGGAATCGGGCGTAATTCTAGTTTTTTGGCCGAAAAATGCAAAACATGAGAAACGATGATGGCGGGGCGGTTACTATGGTTCCTTAGGTCGTATTTGAAGGCCCAGAAAAATTTTAGGCGATCGGGGTCCGGGGGTCCCGGAACCACTTGGAAGGGTGGGCAATAGCACACAAAAATATTGTAATCGGGCGGAATTCTAGTTTTTTGGCAGAAAAATGCAACAAATGAGGAATGATCATGGCTGGGCGGTGACTATGGTTCCTTAGGTCATATTTGATAGTCCGAAAAAATTTTAGGCGATAGGGGTCCGGAGTTCCCGGGTTCACTTGGAAGGCGTGGGCTATAGGACACGAAAATATGGGAATCGCGCGGAATTCTAGTTTTTTGGCCGAAAAACGGAAACAACTAGGAACGATCATGGCTGGGTGGTGACTATGGTTCCTTAGGTATTATTTGATAGTCCCGAAAAATTTTAGGCGATAGGGGTCCGGAGACCCGGGACCACTCGGTAGGCATGGGCTATAACACACAAAAATATGGGTTAGCGCGGAATTCTAGTTGTTTGGCCGAAAAATGCAAAAAATTAGGAACGATCATGGTGGGGTGGTGACTATGGTATCTTAGGTCATATTTGATAGTCTGGAAAAATTTTAGGCGATCGGGGTTCGGAGGTCCCGGGACCACTCGGAAGGTGTGGGCTATAACACACGAAAATATGGAAATCGGGCGTAATTCTAGTTTTTTGGATGAAAAATGCAAAAAATGAGAAACGATGATGGCGGGGCGGTTACTATGGTTCCTTAGGTCGTATTTGATGGCCCGAAAAAATTTTAGGCGATCGGGGTCCGGGGGTCCCGGATCCACTTGGAAGGGTGGGCAATAGCACACAAATATATTGTAATCGGGCGGAATTCTAATTTTTTGGCCGAAAAATGCAACAAATGAGGAATGATCATGGATGGGCGGTGACTATGGTTCCTTAGGTCGTATTTGATAGTCCGGAAAAATTTTAGGCGATCGGGGTCCGCGGCTCCCCGGACCACTTGGAAGGCGTGGGTATAACACACGAAAATATGGGAATCGGGCGTAATTCTAGTTTTTTGGCCGAAAAATGCAAAACATGAGAAACGATGATGGCGGGGCGGTTACTATGGTTCCTTAGGTCGTATTTGAAGGCCCAGAAAAATTTTAGGCGATCGGGGTCCGGGGGTCCCGGAACCACTTGGAAGGGTGGGCAATAGCACACAAAAATATTGTAATCGGGCGGAATTCTAGTTTTTTGGCAGAAAAACGCAACAAATGAGGAATGATCATGGCTGGGCGGTGACTATGGTTCCTTAGGTCATATTTGATAGTCCGAAAAAATTTTAGGCGATTGGGGTCCGGAGTTCCCGGGTTCACTTGGAAGGCGTGGGCTATAGGACACGAAAATATGGGAATCGCGCGGAATTCTAGTTTTTTGGCCGAAAAACGGAAACTACTAGGAACGATCATGGCTGGGTGGTGACTATGGTTCCTTAGGTATTATTTGATAGTCCCGAAAAATTTTAGGCGATAGGGGTCCGGAGACCCGGGACCACTCGGTAGGCATGGGCTATAACACACAAAAATATGGGTTAGCGCGGAATTCTAGTTGTTTGGCCGAAAAATGCAAAAAATTAGGAACGATCATGGTGGGGTGGTGACTAAGGTATCTTAGGTCATATTTGATAGTCCGGAAAAATTTTAGGCGATCGGGGTCCGGAGGTCCCGGGACCACTCGGAAGGTGTGGGCTATAACACACGAAAATATGGGAATCGCGCAGAATTCTAGTTGTTTGGCCGAAAAACGCAAATAATGAGGAAAGATCATGGCGGGGCGGATACTATGGTTCCTAAGGCCGAATTTGACGGCCCGGAAAAATTTTAGGCGATCGGGGTCCGGGGGTCCCGGAACCACTTGAAAGGGTGGGCAATAGCACACAAAAATATTGTAATCGGGCGGAATTCTAGTTTTTTGGCCGAAAAATGCAACAAATGAGGAATGATCATGGCTGGGCGGTGACTATGGTTCCTTAGGTCGTATTTGATAGTCCGGAAAAATTTTAGGCGATAGGGGTCCGGAGTTCCCGGCTTCACTCGGAAGGCATGGGCTATAGAACACGAAAATATGGGAATCGCGCGGAATTCTAGTTTTTTGGACAAAAAACAGAAAAATCTAGGAACGATCATGGCTGAGCGGTGACTATGGTTCCTTAGGTATTATTTGATAGTCCGGAAAAGTTTTAGGCGATAGGGGTCCGGAGACTCGGGACCACTCGGTAGGCATGGGCTATAACACACAAAAATATGGGATAGCGCGGAATTCTAGTTGTTTGGCCGAAAAACGCAAAAAATTAGGAACGATCATGGTGGGGCGGTGACTATGGTACCTTAGGTCGTATTTGATAGTCCGGAAAAATTTTAGGCGATCGGGGTCCGGAGGTCCCGGGACCACTCGGAAGGTGTGGGCTATAACACACAAAAATATGGGAATCGCGCGGAATTCTAGTTGTTTGGCCGAAAAACGCAAAAAATGAGGAACGATCATGGTTGGGAGGTGACTATGGTTCCTTAGGTCGTATTTGATAGTCCGGAAAAATTTTTAGGCGATAGAGGTCAGGAGGTCCCGGGACCACTCGGAAGGCGTGGGCTATAACACACAAAAATATAGGAATCGCGCGGAATTCTAGTTGCTTGGCCGAAAAACGGAAACGATCATGGCGGGGCGGATACTATGGTTCCTTAGGTCGTATTTGATTGCCCGGAAAAATATTAGGCGATAGGGGTCAGGAGGTCCCGGGACCACTCGGAAGGCGTGGGCTATAACACACAAAAATATGGGAATCGCGCGGAATTCTAGTTGTTTGGCCGAAAAACGCAAAAAATGAGGAACAATCATGGCGGGGTGGTTATTATGGTTCCTTAGGTTGTATATGATTGCCCGGAAAAATTTTAGGCGATCGGGGTTCGGGGTTCCCGGGACCCCTTGGAAGGCGTAGGCTAAAGCACACGAAAAGATGGAAATCGCGCGAAATTCTTGTTGTTTGGCCGAAAAACGCAAATAATGAGGAAAGATCATGGCGGGGCGGATACTATGGTTCCTAAGGCCGTATTTGACGGCCCGGAAAAATTTTAGACGATCGGGGTCCGGGGGTCCCTGAACCACTTGGAAGGGTGGGCAATAGCACACAAAAATATTGTAATCGGGCGGAATTCTAGTTTTTTGGCCAAAAAGCGCAACAAATGAGGAATGATCATGGCTGGGCGGTGACTATGGTTCCTTAGGTCGTATTTGATAGTCCGGAAAAATTTTAGGCGATAGGGGTCCGGAGTTCCCGGCTTCACTCGGAAGGCATGGGCTATAGGACACGAAAATATGGGAATCGCGCGGAATTCTAGTTTTTTGGCCAAAAAACGGAAAAATCTAGGAACGATCATGGCTGGGCGGTGACTATGGTTCCTTAGGTATTATTTGATAGTCCGGAAAAATTTTAGGCGATAGGGGTCCGGAGACCCGGGACCACTCGGTAGGCATGGGCTATAACACACAAAAATATGGGATAGCGCGGAATTCTAGTTGTTTGGCCGAAAAACGCAAAAAATTAGTAACGATCATGGTGGGGCGGTGACTATGGTACCTTAGGTCGTATTTGATAGTCCGGAAATATTTTAGGCGATCGGGGTCCGGAGGTCCCGGGACCACTCGGAAGGTGTGGGCTATAACACACAAAAATATGGGAATCGCGCGGAATTCTAGTTGTTTGGCCGAAAAACGCAAAAAATGAGGAACGATCATGGTTGGGAGGTGACTATGGTTCCTTAGGTCGTATTTGATAGTCCGGAAAAATTTTAGGCGATAGGGGTCAGGAGGTCCCGGGACCACTCGGAAGGCGTGGGCTATAACACACAAAAATATAGGAATCGCGCGGAATTCTAGTTGCTTGGCCGAAAAACGGAAACGATCATGGCGGGGCGGATAATATGGTTCCTTAGGTCGTATTTGATTGCCCGGAAAAATATTAGGCGATAGGGGTCAGGAGGTCCCGGGACCACTCGGAAGGCGTGGGCTATAACACACAAAAATATGGGAATCGCGCGGAATTCTAGTTGTTTGGCCGAAAAACGCAAAAAATGAGGAACAAACATGGCGGGATGGTTACTATGGTTCCTTAGGTCGTATTTGATTGCCCGAAAAAATTTTAGGCGATCGGGGTTCGGGGTTCCCGGGACCCCTTGGAAGGCGTAGGCTAAAGCACACGAAAATATGGAAATCGCGCGGAATTCTAGTTTTTTGGCTGAAAAACGCAAAAGACTAGGAACGATCATGGCGGGGAGGTGACTATGGTTCCTTAGCTCGTATTTGATAGTCCGGAAAATTTTTAGGCGATCCGGCTCCGGGGGGCCCGACCCACTCGGAAGGCGTTGGCGATAGCACACAAAAATATTGGAATCGGGCGGAATTATAGTTTTTTGGCCAAAAAATGCAAAAAAAAGAGGAACGATCATGGCGAGGCGGTGACTATGGTTCCTTAGGCCCACATTGATGGCCCGAAAACTTTTTAGGCGATCCGAGTCCGGCGGCCCGGCCCACTCGGAAGGAGTGGGCAATAGCACAAAACAATATGGTAATCGAGCGGAATTCTAGTTTTTTGGCCGAAAAATGCAATAAATGAGGAACGATCATGGCGGGGCGATGACTATGGTTCCTTAGGTCGTATTTGATGGCCCGGAAAATTTTAGGCGATCGGGGTCCACGGATCCCGGGACCACTCAGAAGGCGTAAGCTATAGCACACTAAAATAAGCAAATCGCGCGGAGTTCTAGTTTTTTGGCCGAAAAATGCAAAGCATTTGGAACGATCATGGTGGGGCGGTGACTATGGTACCTTAGGTCGTATTTGATAGTCCGGAAAAATTTTAGGCGATCGGGGTCTGCGGCTCCCCGGACCACTTGGAAGGCGTGGGTATAGCACACGAAAATATGGGAATCGGGCGTAATTCTAGTTTTTTGGCTGAAAAATGCAAAAAATGAGAAACGATGATGGCGGGGCGGTTACTATGGTTCCTTAGGTCGTATTTGAAGGCCCGGAAAAATTTTAGGCGATCGGGGTCCGGAGACCCGGGACCACTCGGTAGGCATGGGCTATAACACACAAAAATATGGGAATCAGGCGTAATTCTAGTTTTTTGGCCGAAAAATGCAAAAAATGAGAAACGATGATGGTGGGGCGGTTACTATGGTTCCTTAGGTCGTATTTGAAGGCCCGGAAAAATTTTAGGCGATCGGGGTCCGGGGGTCCCGGATCCACTTGGAAGGGTGGGCAATAGCACACAAATATATTGTAATCGGGCGGAATTCTAGTTTTTTGGCCGAAAAATGCAACAAATGTGGAATGATCATGGCTGGGCGGTGACTATGGTTCCTTAGGTCGTATTTGATAGTGCGGAAAAATTTTAGGCGATCGGGGTCCGGAGACCCGGGACCACTCGGTAGGCATGGGCTATAACACACAAAAATATGGGAATCGGGCGTAATTCTAGTTTTTTGGCCGAAAAATGCAAAAAATGAGAAACGATGATGGCGGGGCGGCTACTATGGTTCCTTAGGTCGTATTTGAAGGCCCGAAAAAATTTTAGGCGATCGGGGTCCGGGGGTTCCGGAACCACTTGGAAGGGTGGGCAATAACACACAAAAATATTGTAATCGGGCGGAATTCTAGTTTTTTGGCAGAAAAACGCAACAAATGAGGAATGATCATGGCTGGGCGGTGACTATGGTTCCTTAGGTCATATTTGATAGTCCGAAAATTTTTTAGGCGATTGGGGTGCGGAGTTCCCGGGTTCACTTGGAAGGCGTGGGCTATAGGACACGAAAATATGGGAATCGCGCGGAATTCTAGTTTTTTGGCCGAAAAATGGAAACAACTAGGAACGATCATGGCTGGGCAGTGACTATGGTTCCTTAGGTATTATTTGATAGTCCCGAAAAATTTTAGGCGATAGGGGTCTGGAGACCCGGGACCACTCGGTAGGCATGGGCTATAACACACAAAAATATGGGATAGCGCGGAATTCTAGTTGTTTGGCCGAAAAATGCAAAAAATTAGGAACGATCATGGTGGGGCGGTGACTATGGTACCTTAGGTCATATTTGATAGTCCGAAAAAATTTTAGGCGATCGGGGTCCGGAGTTCCCGGGACCACTCAGAAGGTGTGGGCTATAACACACGAAAATATGGGAATCGCGCGGAATTCTAGTTGTTTGGCCGAAAAACGCAAATAATGAGGAAAGATCATGGCGGGGCGGATACTATGGTTCCTAAGGCCGTATTTGACGGCCCGGAAAAATTTTAGGCGATCGGGGTCCGGGGGTCCCGGAACCACTTGGAAGGGTGGGCAATAGCACACAAAAATATTATAATCGGGCGGAATTCTAGTTTTTTGGCCGAAAAACGCAACAAATGAGGAATGATCATGGCTGGGCGGTGACTATGGTTCCTTAGGTCGTATTTGATAGTCCGGAAAAATTTTAGGCGATAGGGGTCCGGAGTTCCCGGCTTCACTCGGAAGGCATGGGCTATAGGACACGAAAATATGGGAATCGCGCGGAATTCTAGTTTTTTGGCCGAAAAACGGAAAAATCTAGGAACGATCATGGCTGGGCGGTGACTATGGTTCCTTAGGTATTATTTGATAGTCCGGAAAAATTTTAGGCGATAGGGGTCAGGAGGTCCCGGGACCACTCGGAAGGCGTGGGCTATAACACACAAAAATATAGGAATCGCGCGGAATTCTAGTTGCTTGGCCGAAAAACGGAAACGATCATGGCGGGGCGGATAATATGGTTCCTTAGGTCGTATTTGATTGCCCGGAAAAATATTAGGCGATAGGGGTCAGGAGGTCCCGGGACCACTCGGAAGGCGTGGGCTATAACACACAAAAATATGGGAATCGCGCGGAATTCTAGTTGTTTGGCCGAAAAACGCAAAAAATGAGGAACAAACATGGCGGGATGGTTACTATGGTTCCTTAGGTCGTATTTGATTGCCCGAAAAAATTTTAGGCGATCGGGGTTCGGGGTTCCCGGGACCCCTTGGAAGGCGTAGGCTAAAGCACACGAAAATATGGAAATCGCGCGGAATTCTAGTTTTTTGGCTGAAAAACGCAAAAGACTAGGAACGATCATGGCGGGGAGGTGACTATGGTTCCTTAGCTCGTATTTGATAGTCCGGAAAATTTTTAGGCGATCCGGCTCCGGGGGGCCCGACCCACTCGGAAGGCGTTGGCGATAGCACACAAAAATATTGGAATCGGGCGGAATTATAGTTTTTTGGCCAAAAAATGCAAAAAAAAGAGGAACGATCATGGCGAGGCGGTGACTATGGTTCCTTAGGCCCACATTGATGGCCCGAAAACTTTTTAGGCGATCCGAGTCCGGCGGCCCGGCCCACTCGGAAGGCGTGGGCAATAGCACAAAACAATATGGTAATCGAGCGGAATTCTAGTTTTTTGGCCGAAAAATGCAATAAATGAGGAACGATCATGGCGGGGCGATGACTATGGTTCCTTAGGTCGTATTTGATGGCCCGGAAAATTTTAGGCGATCGGGGTCCACGGATCCCGGGACCACTCAGAAGGCGTAAGCTATAGCACACTAAAATAAGCAAATCGCGCGGAGTTCTAGTTTTTTGGCCGAAAAATGCAAAGCATTTGGAACGATCATGGTGGGGCGGTGACTATGGTACCTTAGGTCGTATTTGATAGTCCGGAAAAATTTTAGGCGATCGGGGTCTGCGGCTCCCCGGACCACTTGGAAGGCGTGGGTATAGCACACGAAAATATGGGAATCGGGCGTAATTCTAGTTTTTTGGCTGAAAAATGCAAAAAATGAGAAACGATGATGGCGGGGCGGTTACTATGGTTCCTTAGGTCGTATTTGAAGGCCCGGAAAAATTTTAGGCGATCGGGGTCCGGAGACCCGGGACCACTCGGTAGGCATGGGCTATAACACACAAAAATATGGGAATCAGGCGTAATTCTAGTTTTTTGGCCGAAAAATGCAAAAAATGAGAAACGATGATGGTGGGGCGGTTACTATGGTTCCTTAGGTCGTATTTGAAGGCCCGGAAAAATTTTAGGCGATCGGGGTCCGGGGGTCCCGGATCCACTTGGAAGGGTGGGCAATAGCACACAAATATATTGTAATCGGGCGGAATTCTAGTTTTTTGGCCGAAAAATGCAACAAATGTGGAATGATCATGGCTGGGCGGTGACTATGGTTCCTTAGGTCGTATTTGATAGTGCGGAAAAATTTTAGGCGATCGGGGTCCGGAGACCCGGGACCACTCGGTAGGCATGGGCTATAACACACAAAAATATGGGAATCGGGCGTAATTCTAGTTTTTTGGCCGAAAAATGCAAAAAAGGAGAAACGATGATGGCGGGGCGGCTACTATGGTTCCTTAGGTCGTATTTGAAGGCCCGAAAAAATTTTAGGCGATCGGGGTCCGGGGGTTCCGGAACCACTTGGAAGGGTGGGCAATAACACACAAAAATATTGTAATCGGGCGGAATTCTAGTTTTTTGGCAGAAAAACGCAACAAATGAGGAATGATCATGGCTGGGCGGTGACTATGGTTCCTTAGGTCATATTTGATAGTCCGAAAATTTTTTAGGCGATTGGGGTGCGGAGTTCCCGGGTTCACTTGGAAGGCGTGGGCTATAGGACACGAAAATATGGGAATCGCGCGGAATTCTAGTTTTTTGGCCGAAAAACGGAAACAACTAGGAACGATCATGGCTGGGCAGTGACTATGGTTCCTTAGGTATTATTTGATAGTCCCGAAAAATTTTAGGCGATAGGGGTCTGGAGACCCGGGACCACTCGGTAGGCATGGGCTATAACACACAAAAATATGGGATAGCGCGGAATTCTAGTTGTTTGGCCGAAAAATGCAAAAAATTAGGAACGATCATGGTGGGGCGGTGACTATGGTACCTTAGGTCATATTTGATAGTCCGAAAAAATTTTAGGCGATCGGGGTCCGGAGTTCCCGGGACCACTCAGAAGGTGTGGGCTATAACACACGAAAATATGGGAATCGCGCGGAATTCTAGTTGTTTGGCCGAAAAACGCAAATAATGAGGAAAGATCATGGCGGGGCGGATACTATGGTTCCTAAGGCCGTATTTGACGGCCCGGAAAAATTTTAGGCGATCGGGGTCCGGGGGTCCCGGAACCACTTGGAAGGGTGGGCAATAGCACACAAAAATATTATAATCGGGCGGAATTCTAGTTTTTTGGCCGAAAAACGCAACAAATGAGGAATGATCATGGCTGGGCGGTGACTATGGTTCCTTAGGTCGTATTTGATAGTCCGGAAAAATTTTAGGCGATAGGGGTCCGGAGTTCCCGGCTTCACTCGGAAGGCATGGGCTATAGGACACGAAAATATGGGAATCGCGCGGAATTCTAGTTTTTTGGCCGAAAAACGGAAAAATCTAGGAACGATCATGGCTGGGCGGTGACTATGGTTCCTTAGGTATTATTTGATAGTCCGGAAAAATTTTAGGCGATAGGGGTCCGGAGACCCGAGACCACTCGGTAGGCATGGGCTATAACACACAAAAATATGGGAATCGCGCGGAATTCTAGTTGCTTGGCCGAAAAATGCAAAAAATTAGGAACGATCATGGTGGGGTGGTGACTATGGTACCTTAGGTCGTATATGATAGTGCGGAAAAATTTTAGGCGATCGGGGTCCGGAGGTCCCGGGACCACTCGGAAGGTGTGGGCTATAACACACAAAAATATGGGAATCGCGCGGAATTCTAGTTGTTTGGCCGAAAAACGCAAAAAATGAGGAACGATCATGGCGTGGCGGATACTATCGTTCCTTAAGTTGTATTTGATAGTCCGGAAAAATATTAAGCGATAGGGGTCAGGAGGTCCCGGGACCACTCGGAAGGCGTGGGCTATAACACACAAAAATATTGGAATCGCGCGGAATTCTAGTTGTTTGGCCGAAAAACGGAAACGATCATGGCGGGGCGGATACTATGGTTCCTTAGGTCGTATTTGATTTCCCGGAAAAATATTAGACGATAGGGGTCAGGAGGTCCCGGGACCACTCGGAAGGCGTGGGCTATAACACACAAAAATATGGGAATCGCGCGGAATTCTAGTTGTTTGGCCGAAAAACGCAAAAAATGAGGAACAATCATGGCGGGGTGGTTACTATGGTTCCTTAGGTCGTATTTGATTTCCCAGAAAAATTTTAGGCGATCGGGGTTCGGGGTTCCCGGGACCCCTTGGAAGGCGTGGGCTAAAGCACACGAAAATATGGAAATCGCGCGGAATTCTAGTTTTTTGGCAGAAAAACGCAAAAGACTAGGAACAATCATGGCGAGGAGGTGACTATGGTTCCTTAGGTCGTATTTGATAGTCCGGAAAATTTTTAGGCGATCCGGCTCCAGGGGCCCGACCCACTCGGAAGGCGTGGGCGATAGCACACAAAAATATTGGAATCGGGCGGAATTATAGTTTTTTGGCCAAAAAATGCAAAAAATGAGGAACGATCATGGCGAGGCGGTGACTATGGTTCCTTAGGTCCACATTGATGGCCCGAAAATTTTTTAGGCGATCCGAGTCCGGCGGCCCGGCCCACTCGGAAGGCGTGGGCAATAGCACACAAAAATATGGTAATCGAGCGAAATTCTAGTTTTTTGGCCGAAAAATGCAATAAATGAGGAACGATCATGGCGGGGCGATGACTATGGTTCCTTAGGTCGTATTTGATGGCCCGGAAAATTTTAGGCGATCGGGGTCCACGGATCCCGGGACCACTCAGAAGGCGTAAGCTATAGCACACTAAAATAAGCAAATCGCGCGGAGTTCTAGTTTTTTGGCCGAAAAATGCAAAGCATTTGGAACGATCATGGTGGGGCGGTGACTATGGTACCTTAGGTCGTATTTGATAGTCCGGAAAAATTTTAGGCGATCGGGGTCTGCGGCTCCCCGGACCACTTGGAAGGCATGGGTATAGCACACGAAAATATGGGAATCGGGCGTAATTCTAGTTTTTTGGCTGAAAAATGCAAAAAATGAGAAACGATGATGGCGAGGCGGTTACTATGGTTCCTTAGGTCGTATTTGATGGCCCGGAAAAATTTTAGGCGATCGGGGTCCGGGGGTCCCGGATCCACTTGGAAGGGTTGGCAATAGCACACAAAAATATTATAATCGGGCGGAATTCTAGTTTTTTGGCCGAAAAATGCAACAAATGAGGAATGATCATGGCTGGGCGGTGACTATGGTTCCTTAGGTCGTATTTGATAGTCCGGAAAAATTTTAGGCGATAGGGGTCCGGAGTTCCCGGCTTCACTCGGAAGGCATGGGCTATAGGACACGAAAATATGGGAATCGCGCGGAATTCTAGTTTTTTGGCCGAAAAACGGAAAAATCTAGGAACGATCATGGCTGGGCGGTGATTATGGTTCCTTAGGTATTATTTGATAGTCCGGAAAAATTTTAGGCGATAGGGGTCCGGAGACCCGGGACCACTCGGTAGGCATGGGCTATAACACACAAAAATATGGGATAGCGCGGAATTCTAGTTGTTTGGCCGAAAAACGCAAAAAATTAGGAACGATCATGGTGGGGCGGTGACTATGGTACCTTAGGTCGTATTTGATAGTGCGGAAAAATTTTAGGCGATCGGGGTCCGGAGGTCCCGGGACCACTCGGAAGGTGTGGGCTATAACACACAAAAATATGGGAATCGCGCGGAATTCTAGTTGTTTGGCCGAAAAACGCAAAAAATGAGGAACGATCATGGCGTGGCGGATACTATCGTTCCTTAGGTTGTATTTGATAGTCCGGAAAAATATTAGGCGATAGGGGTCAGGAGGTCCCGGGACCACTCGGAAGGCGTGGGCTATAACACACAAAAATATTGGAATCGCGCGGAATTCTAGTTGTTTGGCCGAAAAACGGAAACGATCATGGCGGGGCGGATACTATGGTTCCTTAGGTCGTATTTGATTGCCCGGAAAAATATTAGGCGATAGGGGTCAGGAGGTCCCGGGACCACTCAGAAGGCGTGGGCTATAACACACAAAAATATGGGAATCGCGCGGAATTCTACTTGTTTGGCCGAAAAACGCAAAAAATGAGGTATAATCATGGCGGGGCGGATACTATGGTTCCTTAGGTCGTATTTGATAGCCCGGAAAATTTTTAGGCGATCGGGGTTCGGGGTTCCCGGGACCCCTTGGAAGGCGTGGGCTAAAGCACACGAAAATATAGAAATCGCGCGGAATTCTAGTTTTTTGGCTGAAAAACGCAAAAGACTAGGAACGATCATGGCGAGGAGGTGACTATGGTTCCTTAGGTCGTATTTGATAGTCCGGAAAATTTTTAGGCGATCCGGCTCCGGGGGCCCGACCCACTCGGAAGGCGTGGGCGATAGCACACAAAAATATTGGAATCAGGCGGAATTATAGTTTTTTGGCCAAAAAATGCAAAAAATGAGGAACGATCATGGCGAGGCGGTGACTATGGTTCCTTAGGTCCACATTGATGGCCCGAAAATTTTTTAGGCGATCCGAGTCCGGCGGCCCGGCCCACTCGGAAGGCGTGGGCAATAGCACACAAAAATATGGTAATCGAGCGGAATTCTAGTTTTTTGGCCGAAAAATGCAATAAATGAGGAACGATCATGGCGGGGCGATGACTATGGTTCCTTAGGTCGTATTTGATGGCCCGAAAAATTTTAGGCGATCGGGGTCCACTGATCCCGGGACCACTCAGAAGGCGTAAGCTATAGCACACTAAAATAAGCAAATCGCGCGGAGTTCTAGTTTTTTGGCCGAAAAATGCAAAGCATTTGGAACGATCATGGTGGGGCGGTGACTATGGTACCTTAGGTCGTATTTGATAGTCCGGAAAAATTTTAGGCGATGGTATCTGCGGCTCCCCGGACCACTTGGAAGGCGTGGGTATAGCACACGAAAATATGGGAATCGGGCGTAATTCTAGTTTTTTGGCTGAAAAATGCAAAAAATGAGAAACGATGATGGCAGGGCGGTTACTATGGTTCCTTAGGTCGTATTTGATAGCCCGGAAAAATTTTAGGCGATCGGGATCCGGGGGTCCCGGATCCACTTGGAAGGGTGGGCAATAGCACACAAATATATTGTAATCGGGCGGAATTCTAGTTTTTTGGCCGAAAAATGCAACAAATGAGGAATGATCATGGCTGGGCGTTGACTATGGTTCCTTAGGTCGTATTTGATAGTCCGGAAAAAGTTTAGGCGATCGGGGTCCGCGGCTCCCCGAGCCACTTGGAAGGCGTGGGTATAGCACACGAAAATATGGGAATCGGGCGTAATTCTAGTTTTTTGGCCGAAAAATGCAAAAAATGAGAAACGATGATGGCGGGGCGGTTACTATGGTTCTTTAGGTCGTATTTGAAGGCCCGGAAAAATTTTAGGCGATCGGGGTCCGGGGGTCCCGGAACCACTTGGAAGGGTGGGGAATAGCACACAAAAATATTGTAATCGGGCGGAATTCTAGTTTTTTGGCAGAAAAACGCAACAAATAAGGAATGATCATGGCTGGGTGGTGACTATGGTTCCTTAGGTCATATTTGATAGTCCGAAAATTTTTTAGGCGATTGGGGTCCGGAGTTCCCGGGTTCACTTGGAAGGCGTGGGCTATAGGACACGAAAATATGGGAATCGCGCGGAATTCTAGTTTTTTGGCCGAAAAACGGAAACAACTAGGAACGATCATGGCTGGGCAGTGACTATGGTTCCTTAGGTATTATTTGATAGTCCCGAAAAATTTTAGGCGATAGGGGTCCGGAGACCCGGGACCACTCGGTAGGCATGGGCTATAACACACAAAAATATGGGATAGCGCGGAATTCTAGTTTTTTGGCCGAAAAACGCAAAAAATTAGGAACGATCATGGTGGGGCGGTGACTATGGTACCTTAGGTCATATTTGATAGTCCGGAAAAATTTTAGGGGATCGGGGTCCGGAGGTCCCGGGACCACTCAGAAGGTGTGGGCTATAACACACGAAGATATGGGAATCGCGCGGAATTCTAGTTGTTTGGCCGAAAAACGCAAATAATGAGGAAAGATCATGGCGGGGCGGATACTATGGTTCCTAAGGCCGTATTTGATGGCCCGAAAAAATTTTAGGCGATCGGGGTCCGGGGGTTCCGGAACCACTTGGAAGGGTGGGCAATAGCACACAAAAATATTGTAATCGGGCGGAATTCTAGTTTTTTGGCCGAAAAACGCAACAAATGAGGAATGATCATGGCTGGGCGGTGACTATGGTTCCTTAGGTCGTATTTGATAGTCCGGAAAAATTTTAGGCGATAGGGGTCCGGAGTTCCCGGCTTCACTCGGAAGGCATGGGCTATAGGACATGAAAATATGGGAATCGCGCGGAATTCTAGTTTTTTGGCCGAAAAACGGAAAAATCTAGGAACGATCATGGCTGGGCGGTGACTATGGTTCCTTAGGTATTATTTGATAGTCCGGAAAAATTTTAGGCGATAGGGGTCCGGAGACCCGAGACCACTCGGTAGGCATGGGCTATAACACACAAAAATATGGGATAGCGCGGAATTCTAGTTGTTTGGCCGAAAAACGCAAAAAATGAGGAACGATCATGGCGGGGCGGATACTATGGTTCCTTAGGTCGTATTTGATAGTCCGGAAAAATATTAGGCGATAGGGGTCAGGAGGTCCCGGGACCACTCGGAAGGCGTGGGCTATAACACACAAAAATATGGGAATCGCGCGGAATTCTAGTTGTTTGGCCGAAAAACGCAAAAAATAAGGGCAGGGCGGATACTATGGTTCCTTAGGTCGTATTTGATTGCCCGGAAAAATATTAGGCGATAGGGGTCAGGAGGTCCGGGGACCACTCGGAAGGCGTGGGCTATAACACACAAAAATATGGGAATCGCGCGGAATTCTAGTTGTTCGGCCGAAAAATGCAAAAAATGAGGAACAATCATGGCGGGGTGGTTACTATGGTTCCTTAGGTCGTATTTGATTTCCCGGAAAAATTTTAGGCGATCGGAGTTCGGGGTTCCCGGGACCCCTTGGAAGGCGTGGGCTAAAGCACACAAAAATATGGAAATCGCGCGGAATTCTAGTTTTTTGGCTGAAAAACGCAAAAGACTAGGAACGATCATGGAGGGGAGGTGACTATGGTTCCTTAGGTCGTATTTGATAGTCCGAAAAATTTTTAGGTGATCCGGCTCCGGGGGGCCCGACCCACTCGGAAGGCATGGGCGATAGCACACAAAAATATTGGAATCGGGCAGAATTATAGTTTTTTGGCCAAAAAATGCAAAAAATGAGGAACGATCATGGCGAGGCGGTGACTATGGTTCCTTAGGTCCACATTGAGGGCCCGAAAAAATTTTAGGCGATCCGAGTCCGGCGGCCCGGCCCACTCGGAAGGGTTGGCAGTAGCACACAAAAATATTGTAATCGGGCGGAATTCTAGTTTTTTGGCCGAAAAATGCAACAAATGAGGAATGATCATGGCTGGGAGGTGACTATAGTTCCTTAGGTCGTATTTGATAGTCCGGAAAAATTTTAGGCGATAGGGGTCAGGAGGTCCCGGGACCACTCGGAAGGCGTGGGCTATAACACACAAAAATATAGGAATCGCGCGGAATTCTAGTTGTTTGGACGAAAAAGGGAAACGATCATGGCGGGGCGGATACTATGGTTCCTTAGGTCGTATTTAATTGCCCGAAAAAATATTAGGCGATAGGGGTCAGGAGGTCCTGGGACCACTCGGAAGGCGTGGGCTATAACACACAAAAATATGGGAATCACGCGGAATTCTAGTTGTTTTGCCGAAAAACGCAAAAAATGAGGAACAATCATGGCGGGGTGGTTACTATGGTTCCTTAGGTCGTATTTGATTGCCCGAAAAAATTTTAGGCGATGGGGGTTCGGGGTTCCCGGGACCCCTTGGAAGGCGTAGGCTAAAGCACACGAAAATATGGAAATCGCGCGGAATTCTAGTTTTTTGGCTGAAAAACGCAAAAGACTAGGAACGATCATGGCGGGGAGGTGACTATGGTTCCTTAGGTCGTATTTGATAGTCCGGAAAATTTTTAGGCGATCCGGCTCCGGGGGGCCCGACCCACTCGGAAGGCGTGGGCGATAGCACACAAAAATATTGGAATCGGGCGGAATTATAGTTTTTTGGCCAAAAAATGCAAAAAAAGAGGAACGATCATGGCGAGGCGGTGACTATGGTTCCTTAGGTCCACGTTGATGGCCCGAAAATTTTTTAGGCGATCCGAGTCCGGCGGCCCGGCCCACTCGGAAGGCGTGGGCAATAGCACACAAAAATATGGTAATCGAGCGAAATTCTAGTTTTTTGGCCGAAAAATGCAATAAATGAGGAACAATCATGGCGGGGCGATGACTATGGTTCCTTAGGTCGTATTTGATGGCCCGAAAAATTTTAGGCGATCGGGGTCCACGGCTCCCGGGACCACTCAGAAGGCGTAAGCTATAGCACACTAAAATAAGTAAATCGCGCGGAGTTCTAGTTTTTTGGCCGAAAAATGCAAAGCATTTGGAACGATCATGGTGGGGCGGTGGCTATGGTACCTTAGGTCGTATTTGATAGTCCGAAAAAATTTTAGGCGATCGGGGTCTGCGGCTCCCCGGACCACTTGGAAGGCGTGGGTATAGCACACGAAAATATGAGAATCGGGCGTAATTCTAGTTTTTTGGCTGACAAATGCAAAAAATGAGAAACGATGATGGCGGGGCGGTTACTATGGTTCCTTAGGTCGTATTTGATGGCCCGGGAAAAATTTTAGGCGATCGGGGTCCGGGGGTCCCGGATCCACTTGGAACGGTGGGCAATAGCACACAAATATATTGTAATCGGGCGAAATTCTAGTTTTTTGGCCGAAAAACGCAACAAATGAGGAATGATCATGGCTGGGCGGTGACTATGGTTCCTTAGGTCATATTTGATAGTCCGGAAAGATTTTAGGCGATCGGGGTCCGCGGCTCCCCGCACCACTTGGAAGGCGTGGGTATAGCACACGAAAATATGGGAATCGGGCGTAATTCTAGTTTTTTGGCCAAAAAATGCAAAAAATGAGAAACGATGATGGCGGGGCGGTTACTATGGTTTCTTAGGTCGTATTTGAAGGCCCGGAAAAATTTTAGGCGATCGGGGTCCAGGGGTCCCGGAACCACTTGGAAGGGTGGGCAATAGCACACAAAAATATTGTAATCGGGCGGAATTCTAGTTTTTTGGCAGAAAAACGCAACAAATGAGGAATGATCATGGCTGGGCGGTGACTATGGTTCCTTAGGTCGTATTTGATAGTCCGGAAAAATTTTAGGCGATAGGGGTCCGGAGGTCCCGGGACCGCTCGGAAGGTGTGGGCTATAACACACAAAAATATGGGAATCGCGCGGAATTCTAGTTGTTTGGCCGAAAAACGCAAAAAATGAGGAACGATCATGGCGTGGCGGATACTATCGTTCCTTAGGTCATATTTGATAGTCCGGAAAAATAGTAGGCGATAGGGGTCAGGAGGTCCCGGGACCACTTGGAAGGCGTGGGCTATAACACACAAAAATATAGGAATCGCGCGGAATTCTAGTTGTTTGGCAGAAAAATGCAAAAAATGAGGAACGATCATGGCGGGGTGGTTACTATGATTCCTTAGGTCGTATTTGATGGCCCGGAAAATTTTTAGGCGATCAGGGTTCGGGGTTCCCGGGACCCCTTGGATGGCGTGGGCTAAAGCACACGAAAATATGGAAATCGCGCGGAATTCTAGTTTTTTGGCAGAAAAACGCAAAAGACTAGGAACGATCATGGCGGGGCGGTGATTATGGTTCCTTAGGTCGTATTTGATAGTCCGGAAAATTTTTAGGCGATCCGGCTCCGGGGGGCCCGACCCACTCGGAAGGCGTGGGCGATAGCACACAAAAATATGGGAATCGGGCGGAATTCTAGTTTTTTGGCCAGAAAGTGCAAAAAATGAGGAACGATCATGGCGAGGTGGTGACTATGGTTCCTTAGGTCCTAATTGATTGCCCAAAATTTTTTTAGGCGATCCGAGTCCGGCGGCCAGGCCCACTCGGAAGGCGTGGGCAATACCACACAAATATTTGGTAATCGAGCGGAATTCTAGTTTTTTGGCCGAAAAACGCAATAAATGAGGAACGATCATGGCGGGGCGGTGACTATGGTTCCTTAGGTCATATTTGATGGCCCGGAAAATTTTAGGCGATCGGGGTCAACGGCTCCCGGGACCACTCGTAAGGCGTAAGCTATAGAACACTAAAATAAGCAAATCGCGCAGAGTACTAGTTTTTTGGCCGAAAAATGCAAAGCATTTGGAACGATCATGGGGGGCGGTGACTATGGTACCTTAGGTCGTATTTGATAGTCCGGAAAAATTTTAGGCGATCGGGGTCCGCGGCTCCCCGGACCACTTGGAAGGCGTGGGTATAGCACACGAAAATATAGGAATCGGGCGTAATTCTAGTTTTTTGGCCGAAAAATGCAAAAAGTAAGAAACGATGATGGCGGGGTGGTTACTATGGTTCCTTAGGTCGTATTTGATGGCCCGGAAAAATTTTAGGCGATCGGGGTCCGGGGATTCCGGAACCACTTGGAAGGGTGGGCAATAGCACACAAAAATATTGTAATCGGGCGGAATTCTAGTTTTTTGGCCGAAAAACGCAACAAATGAGGAATGATCATGGCTGGGCGGTGACTATGGTTCCTTAGGTCATATTTGATAGTCCGGAAAAATTTTAGGCGATAGGGGTCAGGAGGTCCCGGGACCACTCGGAAGGTGTGGGCTATAACACACAAAAATATGGGAATCGCGCGGAATTCTAGTTGTTTGGCCGAAAAACGCAAAAAATGAGGAACGATCATGGTGGGGCGGATACTATGGTTCCTTAGGTCGTATTTGATAGTCCGGAAAAATATTAGGCGATAGGGGTCAGGAGGTCCCGGGACCACTCGAAAGGCGTGGGCTATAACACACAAAAATACGGTAATCGGGCGGAATTCTAGTTGTTTGGCCGAAAAACGCAAAAAATGAGGAACGATCATGGCGGGGCGGATACTATGGTTCCTTAGGTCGTATTTTATAGTCCGGAAATATTTTAGGCGATAGGGGTCCGGAGGTCCCGGGACCACTCGGAAGGTGTGGGCTATAACACACAAAAATATGGGAATCGCGCGGAATTCTAGTTGTTTGGCCGAAAAATGCAAAAAATGAGGAACGATCATGGCGTGGCGGATACTATCGTTCCTTAGGTCGTATTTGATAGTCCGGAAAAATATTAGGCGAAAAGGGGTCAGGAGGTCCCGGGACCACTCGGAAGGCGTGGGCTATAACACACAAAAATATAGGAATAGCGCGGAATTCTAGTTGTTTGGCCGAAAAATGCAAAAAATGAGGAACGATCATGGCGGGGTGGTTACTATGGTTCCTTAGGTCGTATTTCATAGTCCGGAAATATTTTAGGCGATAGGGGTCAGGAGGTCCCGGGGCCACTCGGAAGGTGTGGGCTATAACACACAAAAATATGGGAATCGCGCGGAATTCTAGTTGTTTGGCCGAAAAACGCAAAAAATGAGGAACGATCATGGTGGGGCGGATACTATGGTTCCTTAGGTCGTATTTGATAGTCCGGAAAAATATTAGGCGATAGGGGTCAGGAGGTCTCGGGACCACTCGAAAGGCGTGGGCTATAACACACAAAAATATGGTAATCGCGCGGAATTCTAGTTGTTTGGCCGAAAAACGCAAAAAATGAGGAACGATCATGGCGGGGCGGATACTATGGTTCCTTAGGTCGTATTTGATAGTCCGGAAATATTTTAGGCGATAGGGGTCCGGAGGTCCCGGGACCACTCGGAAGGTGTGGGCTATAACACACAAAAATATGGGAATCGCGCGGAATTCTAGTTGTTTGGCCGAAAAATGCAAAAAATGAGGAACGATCATGGCGTGGCGGATACTATCGTTCCTTAGGTCGTATTTGATAGTCCGGAAAAATATTAGGCGAAAAGGGGTCAGGAGGTCCCGGGACCACTCGGAAGGCGTGGGCTATAACACACAAAAATATAGGAATAGCGCGGAATTCTAGTTGTTTGGCCGAAAAATGCAAAAAATGAGGAACGATCATGGCGGGGTGGTTACTATGGTTCCTTAGCTCTTATTTGATAGTCCAAAAAAAATTTAGGCGATAGGGGTCCGGAGACCCGGGACCACTCGGAAGGCGTGGGCTATAACACACAAAAATATGGGATAGCGCGGAATTCTAGTTGTTTGGCCGAAAAATGCAAAAAATGAGGAACGATCATGGCGAGGCGGATACTATGGTTCCTTAGTTCGTATTTGATAGTCCGGAAAAATTTTAGGCGATAGGGGTCCGGAGGTCCCGGGACCGCTCGGAAGGTGTGGGCTATAACACACAAAAATATGGGAATCGCGCGGAATTCTAGTTGTTTGGCCGAAAAATGCAAAAAATGAGGAACGATCATGGCGTGGCGGATACTATGGTTCCTTAGGTCGTATTTGATAGTCCGGAAAAATATTAGGCGATAGGGGTCAGGAGGTCCCGGGACCACTCGAAAGGCGTGGGCTATAACACACAAAAATATGGTAATCGCGCGGAATTCTAGTTGTTTGGCAGAAAAACGCAAAACATGAGGAACGATCATGGCGGGGCGGTTACTATGGTTCCTTAGGTCGTATTTGATGGCCCGGAAAATTTTTTGGTGATCGGGGTTCGGGGTTCCCGGGACCCCTTGGAAGGCGTGGGCTAAAGCACACGAAAATATGGAAATCGCGCGGAATTCTAGTTTTTTCGCAGAAAAACGCAAAAGACTAGGAACGATCATGACGGGGCGGTGATTATGGTTCCTTAGGTCGTATTTGATAGTCCGGAAAATCTTTAGGCGATCCGGCTCCGGTGGGCCCGACCGACTCGGAAGGCGTGGGCGATAGCACACAAAAATATGGGAATCGGGCGGAATTCTAGTTTTTTAGCCAGAAAATGCAAAAAATGAGGAACGATCATGGAGAGGCGGTGACTATGGTTCCTTAGGTCATAATTGATTGCCCAAAATTTTTTTAGGCGATCCGAGTCCGGCGGCCAGGCCCACTCGGAAGGCGTGGGCAATAGCACACAAAAATTTGGTAATCGAGCGGAATTCTAGTTTTTTGGCCAAAAAATGCGATAAACGAGGAACGATCATGGCGGGGCGGTGACTATGGTTCCTTAGGTCATATTTGATGGCCCGGAAAATTTAAGGCGATCGGGGTCAACGGCCCCCGGGACCACTCGGAAGGCGTAAGCTATAGAACACTAAAATAAGCAAATCGCGCAGAGTACTAGTTTTTTGGCCGAAAAATGCAAAGCATTTGGAACGATCATGGTGGGGCGGTGACTATGGTACCTTAGGTCGTATTTGATAGTCCGAAAAAATTTTAGGCGATCGGGGTCCGCGGCTCCCCGAACCACTTGGAAGGCGTGGGTATAGCACCCGAAAATATGGGAATCGGGCGTAATTCTAGCTTTTTGGTCGAAAAATGCAAAAAGTGATAAACGATGATGGCGGGGCGGTTACTATGGTTCCTTAGGTCGTATTTGACGGCCCGGAAAAATTTTAGGCGATCGGGGTCCGGGCATCCCCGAACCACTTGGAAAGGTGGGCAATAGCACACAAAAATATTGTAATCGGGCGGAATTCTAGTTTTTGGCCGAAAAACGCAACAAATGAGGAATGATCATGGCTGGGCGGTGACTATGGTTCCTTAGGTCGTATTTGATAGTCCGGAAAAATATTAGGCGATAGGGGTCAGGAGGTCCCGGGACCACTCGAAAGGCGTGGGCTATAACACACAAAAATATGTTAATCGCGCGGAATTCTAGTTGTTTGGCCGAAAAACGCAAAAAATGAGGAACGATCATGGCGGGGCGGATACTATGGTTCCTTAGGTCGTATTTGATAGTCCAGAAAAATTTTAGGCGATAGGGGTCCGGAGGTCCCGGGACCACTCGGAAGGTGTGGGCTATAACTCACAAAAATATGGGAATCGCGCGGAATTCTAGTTGTTTGGCCGAAAAATGCAAAAAATGAGGAATGATCATGGCGTGGCGGATACTATCGTTCCTTAGGTCGTATTTGATAGTCCGAAAATATATTAGGCGAAAAGGGGTCAGGAGGTCCCGGGACCACTCGGAAGGCGTGGGCTATAACACACAAAAATATAGGAATACCGCGGAATTCTAGTTGTTTGGCCGAAAAATGCAAAAAATGAGGAACGATCATGGCGGGGTGGTTACTATGGTTCCTTAGCTCTTATTTGATAGTCCAAACAAAAATTTAGGCGATAGGGGTCCGGAGACCCGGGACCACTCGGAAGGCGTGGGCTATAACACACAAAAATATGGGATAGCGCGGAATTCTAGTTGTTTGGCCGAAAAATGCAAAAAATGAGGAACGATCATGGCGAGGCGGATACTATGGTTCCTTAGTTCGTATTTGATAGTCCGGAAAAATTTTAGGCGATAGGGGTCCGGAGGTCCCGGGACCACTCGGAAGGTGTGGGCTATAACACACAAAAATATGGGAATCGCGCGGAATTCTAGTTGTTTGGCCGAAAAATGCCAAACAATGAGGAACGATCATGGCGGGGCAGATACTATGGTTCCTTAGGTCGTATTTGATAGTCCGGAAAAATATTAGGCGATAGGGGTCAGGAGGTCCAGGGACCACTCGAAAGGCGTGGGCTATAACACACAAAAATATGGTAATCGCGCGGAATTCTAGTTGTTTGGCAGAAAAATGCAAAACATGAGGAACGATCATGGCGGGGCGGTTACTATGGTTCCTTAGGTCGTATTTGATGGCCCGGAAAATTTTTAGGCGATCGGGGTTCCCGGGACCCCTTGGAAGGCGTGGGCTAAAGCACACGAAAATATGGAAATCGCGCGGAATTCTAGTTGTTTGGCTGAAAAACGCAAAAGACTAGGAACGATCATGGCGGGGAGGTGACTATGGTTCCTTAGGTCGTATTTGATAGTCCGGAAAAATTTTAGGCGATCGGGGTCCGCGGCTCCCCGGACCACTTGGAAGGCGTGGGTATAGCACACGAAAATATAGGAATCGGGCGTAATTCTAGTTTTTTGGCCGAAAAATGCAAAACGTAAGAAACGATGATGGCGGGGTGGTTACTATGGTTCCTTAGGTCGTATTTGACGGCCCAAAAAAATTTTAGGCGATCGGGGTCCGGGGGTTCCGGAACCACTTGGAAAGGTGGGCAATAGCACACAAAAATATTGTAATCGGGCGGAATTCTAGTTTTTTGGCCGAAAAACGCAACAAATGAGGAATGATCATGGCGGGGCGGTTACAATGGTTCCTTAGGTCATATTTGATAGTCTGGAAAAATTTTAGGCGATAGGGGTCCGGAGGTCCCGGGACCACTCGGAAGGTGTGGGCTATAACACACAAAAATATGGGAATCGCGCGGAATTCTAGTTGTTTGGCCGAAAAACGCAAAAAATGAGGAACGATCATGGCGGGGCGGATACTATGGTTCCTTAGGTCGTATTTGATAGTCCGGAAAAATATTAGGCGAAAAGGGGTCAGGAGGTCCCGGGACCACTCGGAAGGCGTGGGCTATAACACACAAAAATATAGGTATCGCGCGGAATTCTAGTTGTTTGGCCGAAAAATGCAAAAAATGAGGAACGATCATGGCGGGGCGGTTACTATGGTTCCTTAGGTCTTATTTGATAGTCCGGAAAAATTTTAGGCGATCGGGGTCCACGGCTCCCGGGACCACTCAGAAGGCGTAAGCTATAGAACACTAAAATAAGCAAATCGCGCGGCGTTCTAGTTTTTAGCCGAAAAATACAAAGCATTTGGAAAGATCATGGTGGGGCGGTGACTATGGTACCTTAGGTCGTATTTGATAGTCCGGAAAAATTTTAGGCGATCGGGGTCCGCGGCTCCCCTGACCACTTGGAAGGCGTGGGTATAGCACATGAAAATATGGGAATCGGGCGTAATTCTAGTTTTTTGGCCGAAAAATGCAAAAAATGAGAAACGATGATGGCGGGGCGGTTACTACGGTTCCTTAGGTCATATTTGATAGCCCGGAAAAATTTTAAGCGATCGGGGTCCGGGGGTCCCGGAACCACTTGGAAGGGTGGGCAATAGCACACAAAAATATTGTAATCGGGCGAAATTCTAGTTTTTTGGCCGAAAAACGCAACAAATGAGGAATGATCATGGCTGGGCGGTGACTATAGTTCCTTAGGTTGTATTTGATAGTCCGGAAAAATTTTAGGCGATAGGGGTCCGGAGATTCCGGGTTCACTTGGAAGGCGTGTGCTATAGGACACGAAAATATGGGAATCGCGCGGAATTCTAGTTTTTTGGCCGAAAAACGGAAAAAACTAGGAACGATCATGGCTGGGCGGTGACTATGGTTCCTTAGGTCTCATTTGATAGTCCGGAATATTTTTAGGCGATATGGGTCAGGAGACCCGGGACCACTCGGAAGGCGTGGGCTATAACACACAAAAATATGGGATGGCGCGGAATTCTAGTTGTTTGGCCGAAAAACGCAAAGAATGAGGAACGATCATGGCGGGGCGGATACTATGGTTCCTTAGGTCGTATTTGATAGTCCAGAAAAATTTTAGGCGATAGGGGTCCGGAGGTCCCGGGACCACTCGGAAAGTGTGGGCTATAACACACAAAAATATGGGAGTCGCGCGGAATTCTAGTTGTTTGGCCGAAAAATGCAAAAAATGAGGAACGATCATGGCGGAGAGGATACTATGGTTCCTTAGGTCGTATTTGATAGTCCGGAAAAATATTAGGCGATAGGGGTCAGGAGGTCCCGGGACCACTCGGAACGCGTGGGCTATAACACACAAAAATATGGGAATCGCGCGGAATTCTAGTTGTTTGGCCGAAAAACGCAAAAAATGAGGAACGATCATGGCGGGGTGGTTACTATGGTTCCTTAGGTCGTATTTGATGGCCCGGAAAATTTTAGGCGATCGGGGTCCACGGCTCCCAGGACCACTCGGAAGGCGTAAGCTATAGCACACTAAAATATGCAAATCGCGCGGAGTTCTAGTTTTTTGGCCGAAAAATGCAAAACATTTGGAACGATCATGGTAGGGCGGTGACTATGGTACCTTAGGTCGTATTTGATAGTCCGGAAAAATTTAAGGCGATAGGGGTCCGGAGGTCCCGGGACCACTCGGAAGGTGTGGGCTATAACACACAAAAATATGGGAATCGCGCGGAATTCTAGTTGTTCGGCCGAAAAACGCAAAAAATGAGGAATGATCATGGCGGGGCGGATACTATGGTTCCTTAGGTCGTATTTGATAGTCCGGAAAAATATTAGGCGATAGGGGTCAGGAGGTCCCGGGACCACTCGAAAGGCGTGGGCTATAACACACAAAAATATGGAAATCGCGCGGAATTCTAGTTGTTTGGCCGAAAAACGCAAAAAATGAGGAACAATCATGGCGTGGCGGATACTATCGTTCCTTAGGTCGTATTTGATAGTCCGGAAAAATATTAGGCGAAAAGGGCTCAGGAGGACCCGGGACCACTCGGAAGGCGTGGGCTATAACACACAAAAATATAGGAATCGCACGGAATTCTAGTTGTTTGGCCGAAAAACGCAAAAAATGAGGAGCGATCATGGAGAGGCGGATACTATGGTTCCTTAGGTCGTATTTGATAGTCCGGAAAAATATTAGGCGATAGGGGTCAGGAGGTCCCGGGACCACTCGAAAGGCGTGGGCTATAACACACAAAAATATGGTAATCGCGCGGAATTCTAGTTGTTTGGCAGAAAAACGCAAAACATGAGGAACGATCATGGCGGGGCGGTTACTATGGTTCCTTAGGTCGTATTTGATGGCCCGGAAAATTTTTAGGCGATCGGGGTTCGGGGTTCCCGGGACCCCTTGGAAGGCGTGGGCTAAAGCACACGAAAATATGAAAATCGCGCGGAATTCTAGTTGTTTGGCTGAAAAACGCAAAAGACTAGGAACGATCATGGCGGGGAGGTGACTATGGTTCCTTAGGTCTTATTTGATAGTCCGGAAAATTTTTGGCGATCCGGCTCCGGGGGGCCCGACCGACTCGGAAGGCGTGGGCGATAGCACACAAAAATATGGGAATCGGGCGGAATTCTAGTATTTTGGCCGAAAAATGCAATAAATGAGGAATGATCATGGCGGGGCGGTGACTATGGTTCCTTAGGTTGTTTTTGATAGTCCGGAAAAATTTTAGGTGATCGGGGTCCGCGGCTCCCCGGATCACTTGGAAGGCGTGGGTATAGCACACGAAAATATAGGAATCGGGCGTAATTCTAGAATTTTTGGCCGAAAAATGCAAAAAGTGAGAAACGATGATGGCGGGGTGGTTACTATGGTTTCTTAGGTCGTATTTGACGGCCCGAAAAAATTTTAGGCGATCGGGGTCCAGGGGTTCCGGAACCACTTGGAAAGGTGGGAAATAGCACATAAAAATATTGTAATCGGGCGGAATTCTTGTTTTTTGGCCGAAAAACGCAACAAATGAGGAATGATCATGGCTGGGCGGTGACTATGGTTCCTTAGGTCGTATTTGATAGTCCGGAAAAATTTTAGGCGATAGGGGTCAGGAGGTCCCGGGACCACTCGGAAGGTGTGGGCTATAACACACAAAAATATAGGAATCGCGCGGAATTCTAGTTGTTTGCCGAAAAATGCAAAAAATGAGGAACTATCATGGCGGGGAGGATACTATGGTTCCTTAGGTTGTATTTGATAGTCCGGAAAAATATTAGGCGATAGGGGTCAGGAGGTCCCGGGACCACTCGAAAGGCGTGGGCTATAACACACTAAAATATGGTAATCGCGCGGAATTCTAGTTGTTTGGCCGAAAAACGCAAAAAATGAGGAACGATCATGGCGGGGGGGATACTATGGTTCCTTAGGTCGTATTTGATAGTCCGGAAATATTTTAGGCGATAGGGGTCCGGAGGTCCCGGGACCACTCGGAAGGTGTGGGCTATAACACACAAAAATATGGGAATCGCGCGGAATTCTAGTTGTTTGGCCGAAAAATGCAAAAAATGAGGAACGATCATGGCGTGGCGGATACTATCGTTCCTTAGGTCGTATTTGATAGTCCGGAAAAATATTAGGCGAAAAGGGGTCAGGAGGTCCCGGGACCACTCGGAAGGCGTGGGCTATAACACACAAAAATATAGGAATCGCGCGGAATTCTAGTTGTTTGGCCGAAAAATGCAAAAAATGAGGAACGATCATGGCGGGGCAGTTACTATGGTTCCTTAGGTCTTATTTGATAGTCCGGAAAAATTTTAGGCGATCGGGGTCCACGGCTCCCGGGACCACTCAGAAGGCGTAAGCTATAGAACACTAAAATAAGCAAATCGCGCGGCGTTCTAGTTTTTGGCCGAAAAATACAAAGCATTTGGAAAGATCATGGTGGGGCAGTGACTATGGTACCTTAGGTCGTATTTGATAGTCCGGAAAAATTTTAGGCGATCGGGGTCCGGAGGTCCCGGGACCACTCGGAAGGTGTGGGCTATAACACACAAAAATATGGGAATCGCGCGGAATTCTAGTTGTTTGACCAAAAAATGCAAAAAATGAGGAACGATCATGGCGAGGCGGATACTATGGTTCCTTAGGTCTTATTTGATAGTCCGGAAAAATTTTAGGCGATATGGGTCCGGAGACCCGGGACCCCTCGGAAGGCGTGGGCTATATATAACACACAAAAATATGGGATAGCGCGGAATTCTAGTTGTTTGGCCGAAAAATGCAAAGAATGAGGAATGATCATGGCTGGGCGGTGACTATGGTTCCTTAGGTCTTATTTGATAGTCCGGAAAATTTTTAGGCGATATGGGTCCGGAGACCCGGGACCACTCGGAAGGCGTGGGCTATATATAACACACAAAAATATGGGAGTCGCGCGGAATTCTAGTTGTTTGGCCGAAAAATGCAAAGAATGAGGAACGATCATGGCGGGGAGGATACTATGGTTCCTTAGGTCATATTTGATAGTCTGGAAAAATTTTAGGCGATAGGGGTCCTGAGGTCCCGGGACCACTCGGAAGGTGTGGGCTATAACACACAAAAATATGGGAATCGCGCGGAATTCTAGTTGTTTGGCCGAAAAATGCAAAAAATGAGGAACGATCATGGCGGGGCGGATACTATGGTTCCTTAGGTCGTATTTGATAGTCCGGAAAAATATTAGGCGATAGGGGTCAGGAGGTCCCGGGACCACTCGAAAGGCGTGGGCTATAACAGACAAAAATATGGTAATCGCGCGGAATTCTAGTTGTTTGGCCGAAAAACGCAATAAATGAGGAACGATCATGGCGGGGCGGTGACTATGGTTCCTTAGGTCGTATTTGATGGACCGGAAAATTTTAGGCGATCGGGGTCCGCGGCTCCCGGGACCACTCGGAAGGCGTAAGCTATAGAACACTAAAATAAGCAAATCGCGCGACGTTCTAGTTTTTGGCCGAAAAATACAAAGCATTTGGAAAGATCATGGTGGGGCGGTGACAATGGTACCTTAGGTCGTATTTGATAGTCCGGAAAAATTTTAGGCGATCGGGGTCCGCGGCTCCCCTGACCACTTGGAAGGCGTGGGTATAGCACACGAAAATATTGGAATCGGGCGTAATTCTAGTTTTTTGGCCGAAAAATGCAAAAAATGAGAAACGATGATGGCGGGGCGGTTACTATGGTTCCTTAGGTCGTATTTGATGGCTCGGAAAAATTTTAAGCGATCGGGGTCCGGGGGTCCCGGAACCACTTGGAAGGGTGGGCAATAGCACACAAAAATATTGTAATCGGGCGGAATTCTAGTTTTTTGGCCGAAAAACGCAACAAATGAGGAATGATCATGGCTGGGCGGTGACTATAGTTCCGTAGGTTGTATTTGATAGTCCGGAAAAATTTTAGGCGATAGGGGTCCGGAGTTCCCGGGTTCACTTGGAAGGCGTGGGCTATAGGACACGAAAATATGGGAATCGCGCGGAATTCTAGTTTTTTGGCCGAAAATCGGAAAAAACTAGGAACGATCATGGCTGGGCGGTGACTATGGTTCCTTAGGTCTTATTTGATAGTCCGGAAAATTTTTAGGCGATATGGGTCCGGAGACCCGGGACCACTCGGAAGGCGTGGGCTATAACACACAAAAATATGGGATAGCACGAAATTCTAGTTGTTTGGCCGAAAAATGCAAAGAATGAGGAATGATCATGGCGGGGCGGATACTATGGTTCCTTAGGTCGTATTTGATAGTCCAGAAAAATTTTAGGCGATAGGGGTCCGGAGGTCCCGGGACCACTCGGAAAGTGTGGGCTATAACACACAAAAATATGGGAGTCGCGAGGAATTCTAGTTGTTTGGCCGAAAAACGCAAAAAATTAGGAACGATCATGGCGGAGAGGATACTATGGTTCCTTAGGTCGTATTTGATAGTCTGGAAAAATATTAGGCGATAGGGGTCAGGAGGTCCCGGGACCACTCGGAACGCATGGGCTATAACACACAAAAATATGGGAATCGCGCGGAATTCTAGTTTTTTTGCCGAAAAATGCAAAAAATGAGGAACGATCATGGCGGGGTGGTTACTATGGTTCCTTAGGTCGTATTTGATGGCCCAGAAAATTTTAGGCGATCGGGGTGCACGGCTCCCGGGACCACTCGGAAGGCGTAAGCAATAGCACACTAAAATATGCAAATCGCGCGGAGTTCTAGTTTTTTGGCCGAAAAATGCAAAGCATTTGGAATGATCATGGTAGGGCGGTGACTATGGTACCTTAGGTCGTATTTGATAGTCCGGAAAAATTTTAGGTGATAGGGGTCCGTAGGTCTCGGGACCACTCGGAAGGTGTGGGCTATAACACACAAAAATATGGGAATCGCGCGGAATTCTAGTTGTTCGGCCGAAAAACGCAAAAAATGAGGAACGATCATGGCGAGGCGGATACTATGGTTCCTTAGGTCGTATTTGATAGTCCGGAAAAATATTAGGCGATAGGGGTCAGGAGGTCCCGGGACCACTCGAAAGGCGTGGGCTACACACAAAAATATGGGAATCGCGCGGAATTCTAGTTGTTTGGCCGAAAAATGCAAAAAATGAGGAACAATCATGGCGTGGCGGTTACTATCGTTCCTTAGGTCGTATTTGATAGTCCGGAAAAATATTAGGCGAAAAGGGGTCAGGAGGTCCCGGGACCACTCGGAAGGCGTGGGCTATAACACACAAAAATATAGGAATCGCGCGGAATTCTAGTTGATTGGCCGAAAAACGCAAAAAATGAGGAACGATCATGGCGAGGCGGATACTATGGTTCCTTAGGTCGTATTTGATAGTCCGGAAAAATTTTAGGCGATAGGGGTCCGGAGGTCCCGGGACCACTCGGAAGGTGTGGGCTATAACACACAAAAATATGGGAATCGCGCGGAATTCTAGTTGTTTGGCCGAAAAACGCAAAAAATGAGGAACAATCATGGCGTGGCGGATACTATCGTTCCTTAGGTCGTATTTGATAGTCCGGAAAAATATTAGGCGAAAAGGGGTCAGGAGGTCCCGGGACCACTCGGAAGGCGTGGGCTATAACACACAAAAATATAGGAATCGCGCGGAATTCTAGTTGATTGGCCGAAAAACGCAAAAAATGAGGAACGATCATGGCAAGGCGGATACTATGGTTCCTTAGGTCGTATTTGATAGTCTGGAAAAATATTAGGCGATAGGGGTCAGGAGGTCCCGGGACCACTCGAAAGGCGTGGGCTATAACACACAAAAATATGGGAATCGCGCGGAATTCTAGTTGTTTGGCCGAAAAATGCAAAAAATGAGGAACAATCATGGCGTGGCAGATACTATCGTTCCTTAGGTCGTATTTGATAGTCCGGAAAAATATTAGGCGAAAAGGGGTCAGGAGGTCCCGGGACCACTCGGAAGGCGTGGGCTATAACACACAAAAATATAGGAATCGCGCGGAATTCTAGTTGATTGGCCGAAAAACGCAAAAAATGAGGAACGATCATGGCGAGGCGGATACTATGGTTCCTTAGGTCGTATTTGATAGTCCGGAAAAATATTAGGCGATAGGGGTCAGGAGGTCCCGGGACCACTCGAAAGGCGTGGGCTATAACACACAAAAATATGGGAATCGCGCGGAATTCTAGTTGTTTGGCCGAAAAATGCAAAAAATGAGGAACAATCATGGCGTGGCGGATACTATCGTTCCTTAGGTCGTATTTGATAGTCCGGAAAAATATTAGGCGAAAAGGGGTCAGGAGGTCCCGGGACCACTCGGAAGGCGTGGGCTATAACACACAAAAATATAGGAATCGCGCGGAATTCTAGTTGTTTGGCCGAAAAACGCAAAAAATGAGGAACGATCATGGCGAGGCGGATACTATGGTTCCTTAGGTCGTATTTGATAGTCCGGAAAAATTTTAGGTGATAGGGGTCCGGAGGTCCCGGGACCACTCGGAAGGTGTGGGCTATAACACACAAAAATATGGGAATCGCGCAGAATTCTAGTTGTTTGGCCGAAAAACGCAAAAAATGAGGAACGATCATGGCGGGGCGGATACTATGGTTCCTTAGGTCGTATTTGATAGTCCGAAAAAATATTAGGCGATAGGGGTCAGGAGGTCCCGGGACCACTCGAAAGGCGTGGGCTATAACACACAAAAATATGGTAATCACGCGGAATTCTAGTTGTTTGGCCGAAAAACGCAAAACATGAGGAACGATCATGGCGGGGCGGTTACTATGGTTCCTTAGGTCGTATTTGATGGCCCGGAAAATTTTTAGGCGATCGGGGTTCGGGGTTCCCGGGACCCCTTGGAAGGCGTGGGCTAAAGCACACGAAAATATGGAAATCGCGCGGAATTCTAGTTGTTAACGCAAAAGACTAGGAACGATCATGGCGGGGAGGTGACTATGGTTCCTTAGGTCGTATTTGATAGTCCGGGAAATTTTTAGGCGATCCGGCTCCGGGGGGCCCGATCCACTCGGAAGGCATGGGGGATAGCACACAAAAATATGGGAATCGGTCGGAATTATAGTTTTTTGGCCAAAAACTATAATGGAGAGGTGGTGACTATGGTTCCTTAGGTCTTAAATGATGGCCCGAATATTTTTTAGGCAATCCGAGTCCAGCGGCCCGGCCCACTCGGAAGGCGTGGGCAATAGCACACAAAAATATGGTAATCGAGCGGAATTCTAGTTTTTTGGCTGAAAAACGCAATAAATGAGGAACGATCATGGCGGGGCGTTGACTATGGTTCCTTAGGTCGTATTTAACAGCCCGGAAAATTTTAGGCGATCGGGGTCCACGGCTCCCGGGACCACTCGGAAAGCGTAAGCTATAGCACACTAAAATAAGCAAATCGCGCGGCGTTCTAGTTTTTTGGCCGAAAAATGCAAAGCATTTGGAAAGATCATGGTGGGGCGGTGACTATGGTACCTTAGGTCGTATTTGATAGTCCGGAAAAATTTTAGGCGATCGGGGTCCGCAGCTCCCCGGACCACTTGGAAGGCGTGGGTATAGCACACGAAAATATGGGAATCGGGCGTAATTCTAGTTTTTTGGCCGAAAAATGCAAAAAATGAGAAACGATGATGGCGGGGCAGTTACTATGGTTCCTTAGGTCGTATTTGATGGCCCGGAAAAATTTTAGGCGATCGGGGTCCGGGGGTCCCGGAACCACTTGGAAGGGTGGGCAATAGCACATAAAAATATTGTAATCGGGCGGAATTCTAATTTTTTGGCCGAAAAACGCAACAAATGAGGAATGATCATGGCGGGGCGGATACTATGGGTCCTTAGGTCGTATTTGATAGTCCAGAAAAATTTTAGGCGATAAGGGTCTGGAGGTCCCGGGACCACTCGGAAGGTGTGGGCTATAACACACAAAAATATGGGAGTCGCGCGGAATTCTAGTTGTTTGGCCGAAAAATACAAAAAATGAGGAACGATCATGGCGTGGCAGATACTATCGTTCCTTAGGTCGTATTTGATAGTCCAGAAAAATATTAGGCGAAAAGGGGTCAGGAGGTCCCGGGACCACTCAGAAGGCGTGGGCTATAACACACAAAAATATAGGAATCGCGCGGAATTCTAGTTGTTTGGCCGAAAAATGCAAAAAATGAGGAACGATCATGTCGAGGCGGATACTATGGTTCCTTAGGTCGTATTTGATAGTCCGGAAAAATTTTAGGCGATAGGGGTCCGGAGGTCCCGGGACCACTCGGAAGGTGTGGGCTATAACACACAAAAATATGCAAATCGCGCGAAATTCTAGTTTTTTGGCCGAAAAACGCAAAAAATGAGGAACGATCATGGCGGGGCGGATACTATGATTCCTTAGGTCGTATTTGATAGTCTGGAAAAATATTAGGCGATAGGGGTCAGGAGGTCCCCGGACCACTCGAAAGGCGTGGGCTATAACACACAAAAATATGGGAATCGCGCGGAATTCTAGTTGTTTGGCCAAAAAATGCAAAAAAAGAGGAACAATCATGGCGTGGCAGATACTATCGTTCCTTAGGTCGTATTTGATAGTCCGGAAAAATATTAGGCGAAAAGGGGTCAGGAGGTCCCGGGACCACTCGGAAGGCGTGGGCTATAACACACAAAAATATGGGAATCGCGCGGAATTCTAGTTGTTTGGCCAAAAAATGCAAAAAAAGAGGAACAATCATGGCGTGGCGGATACTATCGTTCCTTAGGTCGTATTTGATAGTCCGAAAAAATATTAGGCGAAAAGGGGTCAGGAGGTCCCGGGACAACTCGGAAGGCATGGGCTATAACCCACAAAATATAGGAATCGCGCGGATTTCTAGTTGTTTGGCCGAAAAACGCAAAAAATGAGGAACGATCATGGCGAGGCGGATACTATGGTTCCTTAGGTCGTATTTGATAGTCCGGAAAAATTTTAGGTGATAGGGGTCCGGAGGTCCCGGGACCACTCGGAAGGTGTGGGCTATAACACACAAAAATATGGGAGTCGGGCGGAATTCTAGTTGTTTGGCCGAAAAACGCAAAAATTGAGGACCGATCATGGCGGGGCGGATACTATGGTTCCTTAGGTCGTATTTGATAGTCCGGAAAAATATTAGGCGATAGGGGTCAGGAGGTCCCGGGACCACTCGAAAGGCATGGGCTATAACACACAAAAATATGGTAATCGTGCGGAATTCTAGTTGTTTGGCCGAAAAACGCAAAAAATGAGGAACGATCATGGCGGGGCGGATACTATGGTTCCTTAGGTCATATTTGATAGTCCGTAAAAATATTAGGCGATAGGGGTCCGGAGGTCCCGGGACCACTCGGAAGGTGTGGGCTATAACACACAAAAATATGGGAACCGCGCGAAATTCTAGTTTTTTGGCCGAAAAACGCAAAAAATGAGGAACGATCATGGCGGGGCGGATACTATGATTCCTTAGGTCGTATTTGATAGTCCGGAAAAATATTAGGCGATAGGGGTCAGGTGGTCCCGGGACCACTCGAAAGGCGTGGGCTATAACACACAAAAATATGGTAATCGCGCGGAATTCTAGTTGTTTGGCTGAAAAACGCAAAAAATGAGGAACGATCATAGCGGGGCGGATACTATGGTTCCTTAGGTCATATTTGATAGTCCGGAAAAATTTTAGGCGATAGGGGTCCGGAGGTCCCGGGACCACTCGGAAGGTGTGGGCTATAACACACAAAAATATGGGAATCGCGCGAAATTCTAGTTGTTTGGCCGAAAAATGCAAAAAATGAGGAACAATCATGGCGTGGCGGATACTATCGTTCCTTAGGTCGTATTTGATAGTCCGGAAAAATATTAGGCGAAAAGGGGTCAGGAGGTCCCGGGACCACTCGGAAGGCGTGGGCTATAACACACAAAAATATAGGAATCGCGCGGAATTCTAGTTGTTTGGCCGAAAAACGCAAAAAATGAGGGACGAACATGGAGAGGCGGATACTATGGTTCCTTAGGTGGTATTTGATAGTCCGGAAAAATTTTAGGTGATAGGGGTCCGGAGGTCCCGGGACCACTCGGAAGGTGTGGGCTATAACACACAAAAATATGGGAATCGCGCGGAATTCTAGTTGTTTGGCCGAAAAACGCAAAAAATGAGGAACGATCATGGCGAGGCAGATACTATGGTTCCTTAGGTCGTATTTGATAGTCCGGAAAAATTTTAGGTGATAGGGGTCCAGAGGTACCGGGACCACTCGGAAGGTGTGGGCTATAACACACAAAAATATGCAAATCGCGCGAAATTCTAGTTTTTTGGCCGAAAAACGCAAAAAATGAGGAACGATCATGGCGGGGCGGATACTATGATTCCTTAGGTCGTATTTGATAGTCTGGAAAAATATTAGGCGATAGGGGTCAGGAGGTCCCGGGACCACTCGAAAGGCGTGGGCTATAACACACAAAAATATGGGAATCGCGCGGAATTCTAGTTGTTTGGCCAAAAAATGCAAAAAAAGAGGAACAATCATGGCGTGGCAGATACTATCGTTCCTTAGGTCGTATTTGATAGTCCGGAAAAATATTAGGCGAAAAGGGGTCAGGAGGTCCCGGGACCACTCGGAAGGCGTGGGCTATAACACACAAAAATATGGGAATCGCGCGGAATTCTAGTTGTTTGGCCAAAAAATGCAAAAAAAGAGGAACAATCATGGCGTGGCGGATACTATCGTTCCTTAGGTCGTATTTGATAGTCCGAAAAAATATTAGGCGAAAAGGGGTCAGGAGGTCCCGGGACAACTCGGAAGGCATGGGCTATAACCCACAAAAATATAGGAATCACACGGAATTCTAGTTGTTTGGCCGAAAAACGCAAAAAATGAGGAACGATCATGGCGAGGCGGATACTATGGTTCCTTAGGTCGTATTTGATAGTCCGGAAAAATTTTAGGCGATAGGGGTCCGGAGGTCTCGGGACCACTCGGAAGGTGTGGGCTATAACACACAAAAATATGGGAATCACGCGGAATTCTAGTTGTTTGGCCGAAAAACGCAAAAAATGAGGAACGATCATAGCGGGGCGGATACTATGGTTCCTTAGGTCGTATTTGATAGTCCGAAAAAATATTAGGCGATAGAGGTCAGGAGGTCCCGGGACCACTCGAAAGGCATGGGCTATAACACACAAAAATATGGTAATCGCGCGGAATTCTAGTTGTTTGGCCAAAAAACGCAAAAAAATGAGGAACGATCATGGCGGGGCGGATACTATGGTTCCTTAGGTCATATTTGATAATCCGGAAAAATTTTAGGCGATAGGGGTCCGGAGGTCCCGGGACCACTCGAAAGGCGTGGGCTATAACACACAAAAATATAGGAATCGCGCGGAATTCTAGTTGTTTGGCCGAAAAACGCAAAAAATGAGGAACGATCATGGCGAGGCGGATACTATGGTTCCTTAGGTCGCATTTGATAGTCCGGAAAAATTTTAGGCAATAGGGCTCAGGACGTCCTGGGACCACTCGGAAGGTGTGGGCTATAACACACAAAAATATGGGAGTCGGGCGGAATTCTAGTTGTTTGGCCGAAAAACGCAAAAAATGAGGAACGATCATGGCGTGGCATATACTATCGTTCCTTAGGTCGTATTTGATAGTCCGGAAAAATATTAGGCGAAAAGGGGTCAGGAGGTCCCGGGACCACTCGGAAGGCATGGGCTATAACACACAAAAATATAGGAATCGCGCGGAATTCTAGTTGTTTGGCCGAAAAATGCAAAAAATGAGGAACGATCATGGCGGGGCGGATACTATGGTTCATTAGGTCGTATTTGATAGTCCGGAAAAATATTAGGCGATAGGGGTCAGGAGGTCCCGGGACCACTCGAAAGGCGTGGGCTATAACACACAAAAATATAGGAATCGCGCGGAATTCTAGTTGTTTGGCCGAAAAACGCAAAAAATGAGGAACGATCATGGCGAGGCGGATACTATGGTTCCTTAGGTCGCATTTGATAGTCCGGAAAAATTTTAGGCAATAGGGCTCAGGACGTCCTGGGACCACTCGGAAGGTGTGGGCTATAACACACAAAAATATGGGAGTCGGGCGGAATTCTAGTTGTTTGGCCGAAAAACGCAAAAAATGAGGAACGATCATGGCGTGGCATATACTATCGTTCCTTAGGTCGTATTTGATAGTCCGGAAAAATATTAGGCGAAAAGGGGTCAGGAGGTCCCGGGACCACTCGGAAGGCGTGGGCTATAACACACAAAAATATAGGAATCGCGCGGAATTCTAGTTGATTGGCCGAAAAACGCAAAAAATGAGGAACGATCATGGCAAGGCGGATACTATGGTTCCTTAGGTCGTATTTGATAGTCTGGAAAAATATTAGGCGATAGGGGTCAGGAGGTCCCGGGACCACTCGAAAGGCGTGGGCTATAACACACAAAAATATGGGAATCGCGCGGAATTCTAGTTGTTTGGCCGAAAAACGCAAAAAATGAGGAACAATCATGGCGTGGCAGATACTATCGTTCCTTAGGTCGTATTTGATAGTCCGGAAAAATATTAGGCGAAAAGGGGTCAGGAGGTCCCGGGACCACTCGGAAGGCGTGGGCTATAACACACAAAAATATAGGAATCGCGCGGAATTCTAGTTGATTGGCCGAAAAACGCAAAAAATGAGGAACGATCATGGCGAGGCGGATACTATGGTTCCTTAGGTCGTATTTGATAGTCCGGAAAAATATTAGGCGATAGGGGTCAGGAGGTCCCGGGACCACTCGAAAGGCGTGGGCTATAACACACAAAAATATGGGAATCGCGCGGAATTCTAGTTGTTTGGCCGAAAAATGCAAAAAATGAGGAACAATCATGGCGTGGCGGATACTATAGTTCCTTAGGTCGTATTTGATAGTCCGGAAACATATTAGGCGAAAAGGGGTCAGGAGGTCCCGGGACCACTCGGAACGCGTGGGCTATAACACATAAAAATATAGGAATCGCGCGGAATTCTAGTTGATTGGCCGAATAACGCAAAAAATGAGGAACGATCATGGCGAGGCGGATACTATGGTTCCTTAGGTCGTATTTGATAGTCCGGAAAAATTTTAGGTGATAGGGGTCCGGAGGTCCCGGGACCACTCGGAAGGTGTGGGCTATAACACACAAAAATATGGGAATCGCGCAGAATTCTAGTTGTTTGGCCGAAAAACGCAAAAAATGAGGAACGATCATGGCGGGGCGGATACTATGGTTCCTTAGGTCGTATTTGATAGTCCGAAAAAATATTAGGCGATAGGGGTCAGGAGGTCCCGGGACCACTCGAAAGGCGTGGGCTATAACACACAAAAATATGGTAATCACGCGGAATTCTAGTTGTTTGGCCGAAAAACGCAAAACATGAGGAACGATCATCGCGGGGCGGTTACTATGGTTCCTTAGGTCGTATTTGATGGCCCGGAAAATTTTTAGGCGATCGGGGTTCGGGGTTCCCGGGACCCCTTGGAAGGCGTGGGCTAAAGCACACGAAAATATGGAAATCGCGCGGAATTCTAGTTGTTAACGCAAAAGACTAGGAACGATCATGGCGGGGAGGTGACTATGGTTCCTTAGGTCGTATTTGATAGTCCGGGAAATTTTTAGGCGATCCGGCTCCGGGGGCCCGATCCACTCGGAAGGCATGGGGGATAGCACACAAAAATATGGGAATCGGTCGGAATTATAGTTTTTTGGCCAAAAACTATAATGGAGAGGTGGTGACTATGGTTCCTTAGGTCTTAAATGATGGCCCGAATATTTTTTAGGCAATCCGAGTCCAGCGGCCCGGCCCACTCGGAAGGCGTGGGCAATAGCACACAAAAATATGGTAATCGAGCGGAATTCTAGTTTTTTGGCTGAAAAACGCAATAAATGAGGAACGATCATGGCGGGGCGTTGACTATGGTTCCTTAGGTCGTATTTAACAGCCCGGAAAATTTTAGGCGATCGGGGTCCACGGCTCCCGGGACCACTCGGAAAGCGTAAGCTATAGCACACTAAAATAAGCAAATCGCGCGGCGTTCTAGTTTTTTGGCCGAAAAATGCAAAGCATTTGGAAAGATCATGGTGGGGCGGTGACTATGGTACCTTAGGTCGTATTTGATAGTCCGGAAAAATTTTAGGCGATCGGGGTCCGCAGCTCCCCGGACCACTTGGAAGGCGTGGGTATAGCACACGAAAATATGGGAATCGGGCGTAATTCTAGTTTTTTGGCCGAAAAATGCAAAAAATGAGAAACGATGATGGCGGGGCAGTTACTATGGTTCCTTAGGTCGTATTTGATGGCCCGGAAAAATTTTAGGCGATCGGGGTCCGGGGGTCCCGGAACCACTTGGAAGGGTGGGCAATAGCACATAAAAATATTGTAATCGGGCGGAATTCTAATTTTTTGGCCGAAAAACGCAACAAATGAGGAATGATCATGGCGGGGCGGATACTATGGGTCCTTAGGTCGTATTTGATAGTCCAGAAAAATTTTAGGCGATAAGGGTCTGGAGGTCCCGGGACCACTCGGAAGGTGTGGGCTATAACACACAAAAATATGGGAGTCGCGCGGAATTCTAGTTGTTTGGCCGAAAAATACAAAAAATGAGGAACGATCATGGCGTGGCAGATACTATCGTTCCTTAGGTCGTATTTGATAGTCCAGAAAAATATTAGGCGAAAAGGGGTCAGGAGGTCCCGGGACCACTCAGAAGGCGTGGGCTATAACACACAAAAATATAGGAATCGCGCGGAATTCTAGTTGTTTGGCCGAAAAATGCAAAAAATGAGGAACGATCATGTCGAGGCGGATACTATGGTTCCTTAGGTCGTATTTGATAGTCCGGAAAAATTTTAGGCGATAGGGGTCCGGAGGTCCCGGGACCACTCGGAAGGTGTGGGCTATAACACACAAAAATATGCAAATCGCGCGAAATTCTAGTTTTTTGGCCGAAAAACGCAAAAAATGAGGAACGATCATGGCGGGGCGGATACTATGATTCCTTAGGTCGTATTTGATAGTCTGGAAAAATATTAGGCGATAGGGGTCAGGAGGTCCCCGGACCACTCGAAAGGCGTGGGCTATAACACACAAAAATATGGGAATCGCGCGGAATTCTAGTTGTTTGGCCAAAAAATGCAAAAAAAGAGGAACAATCATGGCGTGGCAGATACTATCGTTCCTTAGGTCGTATTTGATAGTCCGGAAAAATATTAGGCGAAAAGGGGTCAGGAGGTCCCGGGACCACTCGGAAGGCGTGGGCTATAACACACAAAAATATGGGAATCGCGCGGAATTCTAGTTGTTTGGCCAAAAAATGCAAAAAAAGAGGAACAATCATGGCGTGGCGGATACTATCGTTCCTTAGGTCGTATTTGATAGTCCGAAAAAATATTAGGCGAAAAGGGGTCAGGAGGTCCCGGGACAACTCGGAAGGCATGGGCTATAACCCACAAAATATAGGAATCGCGCGGATTTCTAGTTGTTTGGCCGAAAAACGCAAAAAATGAGGAACGATCATGGCGAGGCGGATACTATGGTTCCTTAGGTCGTATTTGATAGTCCGGAAAAATTTTAGGTGATAGGGGTCCGGAGGTCCCGGGACCACTCGGAAGGTGTGGGCTATAACACACAAAAATATGGGAGTCGGGCGGAATTCTAGTTGTTTGGCCGAAAAACGCAAAAATTGAGGACCGATCATGGCGGGGCGGATACTATGGTTCCTTAGGTCGTATTTGATAGTCCGGAAAAATATTAGGCGATAGGGGTCAGGAGGTCCCGGGACCACTCGAAAGGCATGGGCTATAACACACAAAAATATGGTAATCGTGCGGAATTCTAGTTGTTTGGCCGAAAAACGCAAAAAATGAGGAACGATCATGGCGGGGCGGATACTATGGTTCCTTAGGTCATATTTGATAGTCCGTAAAAATATTAGGCGATAGGGGTCCGGAGGTCCCGGGACCACTCGGAAGGTGTGGGCTATAACACACAAAAATATGGGAACCGCGCGAAATTCTAGTTTTTTGGCCGAAAAACGCAAAAAATGAGGAACGATCATGGCGGGGCGGATACTATGATTCCTTAGGTCGTATTTGATAGTCCGGAAAAATATTAGGCGATAGGGGTCAGGTGGTCCCGGGACCACTCGAAAGGCGTGGGCTATAACACACAAAAATATGGTAATCGCGCGGAATTCTAGTTGTTTGGCTGAAAAACGCAAAAAATGAGGAACGATCATAGCGGGGCGGATACTATGGTTCCTTAGGTCATATTTGATAGTCCGGAAAAATTTTAGGCGATAGGGGTCCGGAGGTCCCGGGACCACTCGGAAGGTGTGGGCTATAACACACAAAAATATGGGAATCGCGCGAAATTCTAGTTGTTTGGCCGAAAAATGCAAAAAATGAGGAACAATCATGGCGTGGCGGATACTATCGTTCCTTAGGTCGTATTTGATAGTCCGGAAAAATATTAGGCGAAAAGGGGTCAGGAGGTCCCGGGACCACTCGGAAGGCGTGGGCTATAACACACAAAAATATAGGAATCGCGCGGAATTCTAGTTGTTTGGCCGAAAAACGCAAAAAATGAGGGACGAACATGGAGAGGCGGATACTATGGTTCCTTAGGTGGTATTTGATAGTCCGGAAAAATTTTAGGTGATAGGGGTCCGGAGGTCCCGGGACCACTCGGAAGGTGTGGGCTATAACACACAAAAATATGGGAATCGCGCGGAATTCTAGTTGTTTGGCCGAAAAACGCAAAAAATGAGGAACGATCATGGCGAGGCAGATACTATGGTTCCTTAGGTCGTATTTGATAGTCCGGAAAAATTTTAGGTGATAGGGGTCCAGAGGTACCGGGACCACTCGGAAGGTGTGGGCTATAACACACAAAAATATGCAAATCGCGCGAAATTCTAGTTTTTTGGCCGAAAAACGCAAAAAATGAGGAACGATCATGGCGGGGCGGATACTATGATTCCTTAGGTCGTATTTGATAGTCTGGAAAAATATTAGGCGATAGGGGTCAGGAGGTCCCGGGACCACTCGAAAGGCGTGGGCTATAACACACAAAAATATGGGAATCGCGCGGAATTCTAGTTGTTTGGCCAAAAAATGCAAAAAAAGAGGAACAATCATGGCGTGGCAGATACTATCGTTCCTTAGGTCGTATTTGATAGTCCGGAAAAATATTAGGCGAAAAGGGGTCAGGAGGTCCCGGGACCACTCGGAAGGCGTGGGCTATAACACACAAAAATATGGGAATCGCGCGGAATTCTAGTTGTTTGGCCAAAAAATGCAAAAAAAGAGGAACAATCATGGCGTGGCGGATACTATCGTTCCTTAGGTCGTATTTGATAGTCCGAAAAAATATTAGGCGAAAAGGGGTCAGGAGGTCCCGGGACAACTCGGAAGGCATGGGCTATAACCCACAAAAATATAGGAATCACACGGAATTCTAGTTGTTTGGCCGAAAAACGCAAAAAATGAGGAACGATCATGGCGAGGCGGATACTATGGTTCCTTAGGTCGTATTTGATAGTCCGGAAAAATTTTAGGCGATAGGGGTCCGGAGGTCTCGGGACCACTCGGAAGGTGTGGGCTATAACACACAAAAATATGGGAATCACGCGGAATTCTAGTTGTTTGGCCGAAAAACGCAAAAAATGAGGAACGATCATAGCGGGGCGGATACTATGGTTCCTTAGGTCGTATTTGATAGTCCGAAAAAATATTAGGCGATAGAGGTCAGGAGGTCCCGGGACCACTTGAAAGGCATGGGCTATAACACACAAAAATATGGTAATCGCGCGGAATTCTAGTTGTTTGGCCAAAAAACGCAAAAAAATGAGGAACGATCATGGCGGGGCGGATACTATGGTTCCTTAGGTCATATTTGATAATCCGGAAAAATTTTAGGCGATAGGGGTCCGGAGGTCCCGGGACCACTCGAAAGGCGTGGGCTATAACACACAAAAATATAGGAATCGCGCGGAATTCTAGTTGTTTGGCCGAAAAACGCAAAAAATGAGGAACGATCATGGCGAGGCGGATACTATGGTTCCTTAGGTCGCATTTGATAGTCCGGAAAAATTTTAGGCAATAGGGCTCAGGACGTCCTGGGACCACTCGGAAGGTGTGGGCTATAACACACAAAAATATGGGAGTCGGGCGGAATTCTAGTTGTTTGGCCGAAAAACGCAAAAAATGAGGAACGATCATGGCGTGGCATATACTATCGTTCCTTAGGTCGTATTTGATAGTCCGGAAAAATATTAGGCGAAAAGGGGTCAGGAGGTCCCGGGACCACTCGGAAGGCATGGGCTATAACATACAAAAATATAGGAATCGCGCGGAATTCTAGTTGTTTGGCCGAAAAATGCAAAAAATGAGGAACGATCATGGCGGGGCGGATACTATGGTTCATTAGGTCGTATTTGATAGTCCGGAAAAATATTAGGCGATAGGGGTCAGGAGGTCCCGGGACCACTCGAAAGGCGTGGGCTATAACACACAAAAATATGGTAATCGTGCGGAATTCTAGTTGTTTGGCCGAAAAACACAAAACATGAGGAACGATCATGGCGGGGCGGTTACTATGGTTCCTTAGGTCATATTTGATTGCCCGGAATATTTTTAGGCGATCGGGGTTCGGGGTTCCCGGGACCCCTTGGAAGGCGTGGGCTAAAGCACACGAAAATATGGAAATCGCGCGGAATTCTAGTTGTTTGGCTGAAAAACGCAAAAGACTAGGAACGATCATGGCGGGGAGGTGACTATGGTTCCTTAGGTCGTATTTGATAGTCCGGAAAATTTTTAGGTGATCCGGCTCCGGGGGGCCTGATCCACTCGGAAGGCGTGGGCGATACCACACAAAAATATGGGAATCGGGCGGAATTATAGTTTTTTGGCCAAAAAATGCAAAAAATGAGGAACGATCATGGAGAGGTGGTGACTATGGTTCCTTAGGTCTTAATTGTTGGCCCAAATATTTTTTAGGCGATCCGAGTCCAGCGGCCCGGCCCACTCGGAAGGCGTGGGCAATAGCACACAAAAATATGGTAATCATGCGGAATTCTAGTTTTTTGGCCGAAAAACGCAATAAATGAGGAACGATCATGGCGGGGCGGTGACTATGGTTCCTTAGGTCGTATTTAATGGCCCGGAAAATTTTAGGCGATCGGGGTCCACGGCTCCCGGGACCACTCGGAAGGCGTAAGCTATAGCACACTAAAATAAGCAAATCGCGCGGTGTTCTAGTTTTTTGGCCGAAAAATGCAAATCATTTGAAAAGATCATTGTGGGGCGGTGACTATGGTACCTTAGGTCGTATTTGATAGTCCGAAAAAATTTTAGGCGATCGGGGTCCGCGGCTCCCCGGACCACTTGGAGGGCGTGGGTATAGCACACGAATATATGGGAATCGGGCGTAATTCTAGTTTTTTGGCCGAAAAATGCAAAAAATGAGAAACGATGATGGCGGGGCGGTTACTATGGTTCCTTAGGTCGTATTTGATGGCCCGGAAAAATTTTAGGCGATCGGGGTCCGGGGGTCCCGGAACCACTTGGAAGGGTGGGCAATAGCACCCAAAAATATTGTAATCGGGCGGAATTCTAGTTTTTTGGCCGAAAAATGCAACAAATGAGGAATGATCATGGCTGGGCGGTGACTATGGTTCCTTAGGTCGTATTTGATAGTCCGAAAAAATTTTAGGGGATAGGGGCCCGGAGTTCCCGGATTCACTTGGAAGGCATGGCTATAGGACACGAAAATATGGGAATCGCGCGGAATTCTAGTTTTTTGGCCGAAAAACGGAAAAAACTAGGAATGATCATGGCTGGGCGGTGACTATGGTTCCTTAGGTCTTATTTGATAGTCCGGAAAAATTTTAGGCGATATGGGTCCGGAGACCCGGGACCACTCGGAAGGCGTGGGCTATATATAACACACAAAAATATGGGATAGCGCGGAATTCTAGTTGTTTGGCCGAAAAACGCAAAGAATGAGGAACGATCATGGCGGGGCGGATACTATGGTTCCTTAGGTCGTATTTGATAGTCCAGAAAAATTTTAGGCGATAGGGGTCCGGAGGTCCCGGGACCACTCGGAAGGTGTGGGTTATAACACACAAAAATATGGGAGTTGGGCGGAATTCTAGTTGTTTGGCCGAAAAACGCAAAAAATGAGGAACGATCATGGCGGGGAGGATACTATGGTTCCTTAGGTCGTATTTGATAGTCCGGAAAAATTTTAGGCGATAGGGGTCCGGAGGTCCCGGGACCACTCGGAAAGTGTGGGCTATAACACACAAAAATATGGGAATCGCGCGGAATTCTAGTTGTTTGGCCGAAAAACGCAAAAAATGAGGAACGATCATGGCGGGGCGGATACTATGGTTCCTTAGGTCGTATTTGATAGTCCGGAAAAATATTAGGCGATAGGGGTCAGGAGGTCCCGGGACCACTCGAAAGGCGTGGGCTATAACACACAAAAATATGGTAATCGCGCGGAATTCTAGTTGTTTGGCCGAAAAACGCAATAAATGAGGAACGATCATGGCGGGGCGGTGACTATGGTTCCTTAGGTCGTATTTGATGGACCGGAAAATTTTAGGCGATCGGGGTCCACGTCTCCCGGGACCACTCGGAAGGCGTAAGCTATAGCACACTAAAATAAGCAAATCGCGCGGCGTTCTAGTTTTTTGGCCGAAAATTGCAAAGCATTTGGAAAGATCATGGTGGGGCGGTGACTATGGTACCTTAGGTCGTATTTGATAGTCCGGAAAAATTTTAGGCGATCGGGGTCCGCGGCTCCCCGGACCACTTGGAAGGCGTGGGTATACCACACGAAAATATGGGAATCGGGCGGAATTCTAGTTTTTTGGCCAAAAAATGCAACAAATGAGGAATGATCATGGCTGGGCGGTGACTATGGTTCCTTAGGTCGTATTTGATAGTCCGAAAAAATTTTAGGTGATAGGGGCCCGGAGTTCCCGGATTCACTTGGAAGGCATGGCTATAGCACACGAAAATATGGGAATCGCGCGGAATTCTAGTTTTTTGGCCGAAAAACGGAAAAAACAAGGAATGATCATGGCTGGGCGGTGACTATGGTTCCTTAGGTCTTATTTGATTGTCCGGAAAAATTTTAGGCGATATGGGTCCGGAGACCCGGGACCACTCGGAAGGCGTGGGCTATATATAACACACAAAAATATGGGATAGCGCGGAATTCTAGTTGTTTGGCCGAAAAACGCAAAGAATGAGGAACGATCATGGCGGGGCGGATACTATGGTTCCTTAGGTCGTATTTGATAGTCCAGAAAAATTTTAGGCGATAGGGGTCCGGAGGTCCCGGGACCACTCGGAAGGTGTGGGTTATAACACACAAAAATATGGGAGTTGGGCGGAATTCTAGTTGTTTGGCCGAAAAACGCAAAAAATGAGGAACGATCATAGCGGGGAGGATACTATGGTTCCTTAGGTCGTATTTGATAGTCCGGAAAAATATTAGGCGATAGGGGTCAGGAGGTCCCGGGACCACTCGGAAAGTGTGGGCTATAACACACAAAAATATGGGAATCGCGCGGAATTCTAGTTGTTTGGCCGAAAAACGCAAAAAATGAGGAACGATCATGGCGGGGCGGATACTATGGTTCCTTAGTTCGTATTTGATAGTCCGGAAAAATATTAGGCGATAGGGGTCAGGAGGTCCCGGGACCACTCGAAAGGCGTGGGCTATAACACACAAAAATATGGTAATCGCGCGGAATTCTAGTTGTTTGGCCGAAAAACGCAATAAATGAGGAACGATCATGGCGGGGCGGTGACTATGGTTCCTTAGGTCGTATTTAATGGACCGGAAAATTTTAGGCGATCGGGGTCCACGTCTCCCGGGACCACTCGGAAGGCGTAAGCTATAGCACACTAAAATAAGCAAATCGCGCGGCGTTCTAGTTTTTTGGCCGAAAATTGCAAAGCATTTGGAAAGATCATGGTGGGGCGGTGACTATGGTACCTTAGGTCGTATTTGATAGTCCGGAAAAATTTTAGGCGATCGGGGTCCGCGGCTCCCCGGACCACTTGGAAGGCGTGGGTATACTACACGAAAATATGGGAATCGGGCGTAATTCTAGTTTTTTGGCCGAAAAATGCAAAAAATGAGAAACGATGATGGGGGGCGGTTACTAGGGTTCCTTAGGTCGTATTTGATGGCCCGGAAAAATTTTAGGCGATCGGGGTCCGGGGGTCCCGGAACCACTTGGAAGGGTGGGCAATAGCACACAAAAATATTGTAATCGGGCGGAATTCTAGTTTTTTGGCCGAAAAACCCAACAAATGAAGAATGATCGTGGCTGGGCAGTGACTATAGTTCGTCCGGAGTTCCCGGGATCACTTGGAAGGCGTGGGCTATAGGACACGAAAATATGGGAATCGCGCGGAATTCTAGTTTTTTGGCCGAAATACGGAAAAAACAAGGAACGATCATGGCTGGGCGGTGACTATGGTTCCTTAGGTCTTATTTGATAGTCCGGAAAAATTTTAGGCGATATGGGTCCGGAGACCCGGGACCACTCGGAAGGCGTGGGCTATAACACACAAAAATATGGGATAGCGCGGAATTCTAGTTGTTTGGCCGAAAAACGCAAAGAATGAGGAACGATCATGGTGGGGCGGATACTATGGTTCCTTAGGTCATATTTGATAGTCCAGAAAAATTTTAGGCGATAGAGGTCCGGAGGTCCCGGGACCACTCGGAAGGTGTGGGCTATAACACACAAAAATATGGGAGTCGCGCGGAATTCTAGTTGTTTGGCCGAAAAACGCAAAAAATGAGGAACGATCATGGCGGGGAGGATACTATGGTTCCTTAGGTCGTATTTGATAGTCCGGAAAAATATTAGGCGATAGGGGTCAGGAGGTCCCGGGACCACTCGGAACGCGTGGGCTATAACACACAAAAATATGGGAATCGCGCGGAATTCTAGTTGTTTGGCCGAAAAACGCAAAAAATGAGGAACGATCATGGCGGGGTGGTTACTATGGTTCCTTAGGTCATATTTGATGGCCCGGAAAATTTTAGGCGATCGGGGTCCACGGCTCCCGGGACCACTCGGAAGGCGCAAGCTATAGCACACTAAAATATGCAAATCGTGTGGAGTTCTAGTTTTTTGGCCAAAAAATGCAAAGCATTTGGAACGATCATGGTAGGGCGGTGACTATGGTACCTTTGGTCGTATTTGATAGTCCGGAAAAATTTTAGGAAATCGGGGTCCGCGTCTCCCCGGACCACTTGGAAGGCATGGGTATAGCACACGAAAATATGGGAATCGGGCGTAATTCTAGTTTATTGGCCGAAAAATGCAAAAAATGAGAAACGATGATGGCGGGGTGGTTACTATGGTTCCTTAGGTCGTATTTACGGCCTGGAAAAATTTTAGGCGATCGGGGGCCGGGGGTCCCGTAACCACTTGGAAGGGTGGGCAATAGCACACAAAAATATTGTAATCGGGCGGAATTCTAGTTTTTTGGCCGAAAAACGCAACAAATGAGGAATGATCATGGCTGGGCGGTGACTATGGTTCCTTAGGTCGTATTTGATAGTCCGGAAAAATTTTAGGCGATAGGGGTCCGGAGTTCCCGGGTTCACTTGGAAGGCGTGGGCTATAGGACATGAAAATATGGGAATCGCGCGGAATTCTAGTTTTTTGGCCGAAAAACGGAAAAAACTAGGAACGATCATGGCTGGGCGGTGACTATGGTTCCTTAGGTCTTATTTGATAGTCCGGAAAAATTTTAGGCGATAGGGGTCCGGAGACCCGGGACCACTCGGAAGGCGTGGGCTACAACACACAAAAATATGGGATAGCGCGGAATTCAAGTTGTTTGGCCGAAAAACGCAAAAAATGAGGAACGATCATGGCGGGGCGGATACTATGGTTCCTTAGGTCGTAATTGATAGTCCGGAAAAATTTTAGGCGATAGGGGTCCAGAGGTCCCGGGACCACTCGGAAGGTGTGGGCTATAACACACAAAAATATGGGAGTCGCGCGGAATTCTAGTTGTTTGGCCGAAAAACGCAAAACATGAGGAACGATCATGGCGGGGCGGATACTATGGTTTATTAGGTCGTATTTGATAGTCCGGAAAAATATTAAGGCGATAGGGGTCAGGAGGTCCTGGGACCACTCGGAAGGCGTGGGCTATAACACACAAAAATATGGGAATCGCGCGGAATTCTAGTTGTTTGGCCGAAAAATGCAAAAAGTGAGGAACGATCATGGCGGGGTGGTTACTATGGTTCCTTAGGTCGTATTTGATGGCCCAGAAAATTTTTAGGCGATCGGGGTTCGGGGTTCCCGGGACCCCTTGGAAGGCGTGGGATAAAGCACACGAAAATATGGAAATCGCGCGCAATTCTAGTTTTTTGGCTGAAAAATGCAAAAGACTAGGAATGATCATGGCGGGGCGGTGTCTATGGTTCCTTAGGTCGTATTTGATAGTCTGGAAATTTTTTAGGCGATCCGGCTCCGGGGGGCCCGACCCACTCAGAAGGCGTGGGCGATAGCACACAAAAATATTGTAATCGGGCGGAATTCTAGTTTTTTGGCCGAAAAATGCAACAAATGAGGAATGATCATGGCTGGGCGGTGACTATGGTTCCTTAGGTCGTATTTGATAGTCCGGGAAAATTTTAGGCGATAGGGGTCTGGAGTTCCCGGGTTCACTTGGAAGGCGTGGGCTATAGGACACGAAAATATGGGAATCGCGCGGAATTCTAGTTTTTTGGGCGAAAAACGGAAAAAAACTAGGAACGATCATGGCTGGGCGGTGACTATGGTTCCTTAGGTCTTATTTGATAGTCCGGAAAAATATTAGGCGATAGGGGTACAGATACCCGGGACCACTCGGAAGGCGTGGGCTATAACACACAAAATTATGGGATAGCACGGAATTCTAGTTGTTTGGCCGAATAACGCAAAATATGAGGAACGATCATGGCGGGGCGGATACTATGGTTCCTTAGGTCGTATTTGATAGTCCGGAAAAATTTTAGGCGACAGGGGTCCGGAGGTCCCGGGACCACTCGGAAGGTGTGGGCTATAACACACAAAAATATGGGAGTCGCGCGGAATTCTAGTTGTTTGGCCGAAAAACGCAAAAAATGAAGAACGATCATGGCGGGGCGGATACTATGGTTCCTTAGGTCGTATTTGATTGTCCAGAAAAATATTAGGCGATAGGGGTCAGGAGGTCCCGGGACCACTCGGAAGGCGTGGGCTATAACACACAAAAATATGGGTATCGCGCAGAATTCTAGTTGTTTGGCTGAAAACGCAAAAAATGAGGAACGATCATGGCTGGGTGGTTACTAGGGTTCCTTAAGTCGTATATGATGGCCCGGAAAATTTTTAGGCGATCGGGGTTCGGGGTTCCCCGGGACCCCTTGGAAGGCGTGGGTTTAGCACAAGAAAATATGGAAATCGCGCGGAATTCTAGTGTTTTGGCTGAAAAATGCAAAAGACTAGGAACGATCATGGCGGGGCGGTGACTATGGTTCCTTAGGTCATATTTGATAGTCTGGAAAAATTTTAGGCGATCCGGCTCCGGGGGGGCCCGACCCACTCTGAAGGCGTGGGCGATAACGAACAAAAATATGGGAATCAGGCCAAATTCTAGTTTTTTGGCCAAAAAATTAAAAAAATGAGGAACGATCATGGTGAGGCAGTGACTATGGTTCCTTAGGTCCTAATTGATGGCCCGAAAAAATTTTAGGCGATCCGAGTCCGGCGGCCCGGCCCACTCGGAAGGCGTGGGCAATAGCACACAAAAATATGGTAATCGAGCGAAATTATTGTTTTTCTGCCGAAAAACGAAATAAATGAGGAACGATCATGGCGGGGCGGTGACTATGGTTCCTTAGGTCATATTTGATGGCCAGGAAAATTTTAGGCGATCGGGGTCCACGGCTCCCGGGACCACTCAGAAGGCGTAAGCTATAGCACACTAAAATATGCAAATCACGCGGAGTTCTAGTTTTTTGGCCAAAAAATGCTAAGCATTTGGAACGATCATGGTGGGGCGGTGACTATGGTACCTTAGGTCATATTTGATAGTCCGGAAAAATTTTAGGCGATCGGGGTCCGCGGCTCCCCGGACCACTTGGAAGGCGTGGGTATAGCACACGAAAATATGGGAATCGGGCGTAATTCTAGTTTTTTGGCCGAAAAATGCAAAAAATGAGAAACGATGATGGCGAGGAGGTTACTATGGTTCCTTAGGTCGTATTTGATGGCCCGGAATAATATTAGGCGATCGGGGTCCGGGGGTCCCGAAACCACTTGGAAGGGTGGGCAATAGCACACAAAAATATTGTAATTGGGCGGAATTCTAGTTTTTTGGCCGAAAAACACAACAAATGAGGAATGATCATGGCTGGGCGGTGACTATGGTTCCTTAGGTCGTATTTGATAGACCGGAAAAATTTTAGGCGATAGGGGTATGGAGTTCCCGGGTTCACTTAGAAGGCGTGTGCTATAGGACACGAAAATATGGGAATCGCGCGGAATTCTAGTTTTTTGGCCGAAAAACGGAAAAGAACTAGGAACGATCATGGCTGGGCGGTGACTATAGTTCCTTAGGTCTTATTTGATAGTCCAAAAAAATTTTAGGCGATAGGGGTCCGGAGACCCGGGACCTCTCGGAAGGCGTGGGCTATAACACACAAAAATATGGGATAGCGCGGAATTCTAGTTGTTTGGCCGAAAAACGCAAAAAATGAGGAACGATCATGGTGGGGCGGATACTATGGTTCCTTAGGTTGTATTTGACAGTCCGGAAAAATTTTAGGCGATAGGGTTCCGGAGGTCCTGGGACCACTCGAAAGGTGTGGGCTATAACACACAAAAATATGGGAATCGCGCGGAATTCTAGTTGTTTGGCCGAAAAACGCAAAAAATGAGGAACGATCATGGTGTGGCGGATACTATGGTTCCTTGGGTCGTATTTGATAGTCCGGAAAAATATTAGGCGATAGGGGTCAGGAGGTACCGGGACCACTAGGAAGGCGTGGGCTATAACACACAAAAATATGGGAATCGCGCAGAATTCTAGTTGTTTGGCCGAAATCGCAAAAAATGAAGAACGATCATGGCGGGGTGGTTACTATGGTTCCTTAGGTCGTATTTGATGGCCCAGAAAATTTTTAGGCGATAGGGGTTCGGGGTTCCCGGGACCCCCTTGGAAGGCGTGGGCTAAAGCACACGAAAATATGGAAATCGCGCGGAATTCTAGTTTTTTGGCTGAAAAAGGCAAAAGACTAGGAACGATCATGGTGGGGCAGTGACTATGGTTCCTTAGGTCGTATTTGATAGTCCGAAAATTTTTTAGGCGATCCGGCTCCGGGGGGCCCGACCCACTCGGAAGGCGTGGGCGATAGCACACAAAAATATGGGAATCGGGCGAAATTCTAGTTTTTTGGCCAAAAAGTGCAAAAAATGAGGAACGATCATGGCGAGGCAGTGACTATGGTTCCTTAGGTCCTAATTGATGGCCCAAAAAATTTTTAGGCGATCCGAGTCCGGCGGCCTGGCCCACTCGGAAGGCGTGGGCAATAGCACACAAAAATATGGTAATCGAGCGGAATTCTAGTTTTTTGGCCGAAAAATGCAATAAATGAGGAACGATCATGGCGGGGCAGTGACTATGGTTCCTTAGGTCGTATTTGATGGCCCGGAATATTTTAGGCGATCGGGGTCCACGGCTCCCGGGACCACTCGGAAGGCGTAAGCTATAGCACACTAAAATAAGCAAATCGCGCGGAGTTCTAGTTTTTTGGCCGAAAAATGCAAAGCATTTGGAACGATCATGATGGGGCGGTGACTATGGTACCTTAGGTCGTATTTGATAGTCCGGAAAAATTTTAGGCGATCGGGGTCCGCGGCTCCCCGGACCACTTGGAAGGCGTGGGTATAGCACACGAAAATATGGGAATCGGGCGTAATTCTAGTTTTTTGGCCGAAAAATGCGAAAAATGAGAAACGATGATGGCGGGGTGGTTACTATGGTTCTTTAGGTCGTATTTAAGGACCCGGAAAAATTTTAGGCGATCGGGGTCCGGGGGTCCCGTAACCACTTGGAAGGGTGGGCAATAGCACACAAAAATATTGTAATCGGGCGGAATTCTAGTTTTTTGGCCGAAAAATGCAACAAATGAGGAATGATCATGGCTGGGCGGTGACTATGGTTCCTTAGGTCGTATTTGATAGTCCGGAAAAATTTTAGGCGATAGGGGTCCAGAGTTCCCGGCTTCACTTGGAAGGCGTGGGCTATAGGACACGAAAATATGGGAATCGCGCGGAATTCTAGTTTTTTGGCCGAAAAACGGAAAACACTAGGAACGATCATGGCTGGGCGGTGACTATGGTTCCTTAGGTCTTATTTGATAATCCAGAAAAATTTTAGGCGATAGGGGTCCGGAGACCCGGGACCACTCGGAAGGCGTGGGCTATAACACACAAAAAAATGGGATAGCGCGGAATTCTAGTTGTTTGGCCGAAAAACGCAAAAGATGAGGAACGATCATGGCGGGGCGGATACTATGGTTCCTTAGGTCGTATTTGATAGTCCGGAAAAATTTTAGGCGATAGGGGTTCGGAGGTCCCGGGACCACTCGGAAGGTGTGGGCTATAACACACAAAAATATGGGAATCGCGCGGAATTCTAGTTGTTTGGCCGAAAAACGCAAAAAATGAGGAACGATCATGGCGGGGCGAATACTATGGTTCCTTAGGTAGTATTTGATAGTCCGGAAAAATATTAGGCGATAGGGGTCAGGAGGTCCCGGGACCACTCGGAAGGCGTGGGTTATAACACACAAAAATATGGGAATCGCGCGGAATTCTAGTTGTTTGGCCGAAAAACACAAAAAATGAGGAACGATCATGGCGGGGCGGTTACTATGGTTCCTTAGGTCGTATTTTATGGCCCGAAAAATTTTAGGCGATCTGGGTCCACGTCTCCCGGGACCACTCGGAAGGCGTAAACTATAGCACACTAAAATATGCAAATCGCGCGGAGTTCTAGTTTTGTGGCCGAAAAATGCAAAGCATTTGGAATGATCAAGGTGGGGCGGTGACTATGGTACCTTAGGTCGTATTTGATAGTCCGGAAAAATTTTAGGCGATCGGGGTCCGCGGCTCCCCGGACCACTTGGAAGGCGTGGGTATAGCACACGAAAATATGAGAATCGGGCGTAATTCTAGTTTTTTGGCCGAAAAATGCAAAAAATAAGAAACGATGATGGCGGGGCGGTTACTATGGTTCCATAGGTCGTATTTGATGGCCTGGAAAAATTTTAGGCGATCGGGGTCCGGGGGTCCCTGAACCACTTGGAAGGGTGAGCAATAACACACAAAAATATTGTAATCGGGCGGAATTCTAGTTTTTTGGCCGAATAATGCAACAAATGAGGAATGATCATGGCTGGGCAGTGACTATGGTTCCTTAGGTGGTATTTGATAGACCGGAAAAATTTTAGGCGATAGGGGTCCGGAGTTCCCGGGTTCGCTTGGAAGGCGTGGGCTATAGGACACGAAAATATGGGAATCGCGCGGAATTATAGTTTTTTGGCCGAAAAACGGAAAAAACTAGGAACGATCATGGCTGGGCGGTGACTATGGTTCCTTAGGTCTTATTTGATAGTCCGGAAAAATTTTAGGCGATATGGGTCCGGAGACCCGGGACCACTCGGAAGGCGTGGGCTATAACACACAAAAATATGGGAATCGCGCGGAATTCTAGTTGTTTGGCCGAAAAACGCAAAAAATGAGGAACGATCATGGCGGGGTGGATACTATGGTTCCTTAAGTCGTGTTTGATAGTCCGGAAAAATATTAGATGATAGGGGTCAGGAGGTCCCGGGACCACTCGGAAGGCGTGGGCTATAACACACAAAAATATGGGAATCGCGCGGAATTCTAGTTGTTTGGCCGAAAAATGCAAAAAATGATGAACGATCATGGCGGGGCGGATACTATGGTTCCTTAGGTCGTATTTGATAGTCCGGAAAAATATTAGGTGATAGGGGTCAGGAGGTCCCGGGACCACTCGGAAGGCGTGGGCTATAACACACAAAAATATGGGAATCGCGCGGAATTCTAGTTGTTTGGCCAAAAAATGCAAAAAATGAGGAACGATCATGGCGGGGTTGTTACTATGGCTCCTTAGGTCGTATTTGTTGGCCCGGAAAATTTTTAGGCGATCAGGGTTCGGGGTTCCCGGGACCCCTTGGAAGGCGTGGGCTAAAGCACACGAAAATATGGAAATCGCGCGGAATTCTAGTTTTTTGGCTGAAAAACACAAAACATGAGGAACGATCATGGCGGGGTGGTTACTATGGTTCCTTAGGTCGTATTTTATGGCCCGGAAAATTTTAGGCGATCTGGGTCCACGTCTCCCGGGACCACTCGGAAGGCGTAAACTATAGCACACTAAAATATGCAAATCGCGCGGAGTTCTAGTTTTGTGGCCGAAAAATGCAAAGCATTTGGAATGATCATGGTGGGGCAGTGACTATGGTACCTTAGGTCGTATTTGATAGTCCGAAAAAATTTTAGGCGATCGGGGTCCGCGGCTCCCCGGACCACTTGGAAGGCGTGGGTATAGCACACGAAAATATGAGAATCGGGCGTAATTCTAGTTTTTTGGCCGAAAAATGCAAAAAATAAGAAACGATGATGGCGGGGCGGTTACTATGGTTCCTTAGGTCGTATTTGACGGCCTGGAAAAATTTTAGGCGATCGGGGTCCGGGGGTCCCGGAACCACTTGGAAGGGTGGGCAATAACACACAAAAATATTGTAATCGGGCGGAATTCTAGTTTTTTGGCCGAAAAATGCAACAAATGAGGAATGATCATGGCTGGGCGGTGACTATGGTTCCTTAGGTGGTATTTGATAGTCCGGAAAAATTTTAGGCGATAGGGGTCCGGAGTTCCCGGGTTCACTTGGAAGGCGTGGGCTATAGCACACAAAAATATGGGAATCGCGCGGAATTCTAGTTGTTTGGCCGAAAAACGCAAAAAATGAGGAACGATCATGGCGGGGCGGATACTATGGTTCCTTAGGTAGTATGTGATAGTCCGGAAAAATTTTAGGCGATAGAGGTCCGGAGACCCGGGACCACTCGGAAGGCGTGGGCTATAACACACAAAAATATGGGATAGCGCGGAATTCTAGTTGTTTGGCCGAAAAACGCAAAAGATGAGGAACGATCATGGCGGGGGCGGATACTATGGTTCCTTAGGTCGTATTTGATAGTCCGGAAAAATTTTAGGCGATAGGGGTTCGGAGGTCCCAGGACCACTCGGAAGGTGTGGGCTATAACACACAAAAATATGGGAATCGCGCGGAATTCTAGTTGTTTGGCCGAAAAACGCAAAAAATGAGGAACGATCATGGCGGGGCGAATACTATGGTTCCTTAGGTAGTATTTGATAGTCCGGAAAAAAATTAGGCGATAAGGGTCAGGAGGTCCCGGGACCACTCGGAAGGCGTGGGTTTTAACACACAAAAATATGAGAATCGCGCGGAATTCTAGTTGTTTGGCCGAAAAACACAAAACATGAGGAACGATCATGGCGGGGTGGTTACTATGGTTCCTTAGGTCGTATTTTATGGCCCGGAAAATTTTAGGCGATCTGGGTCCACGTCTCCCGGGACCACTCGGAAGGCGTAAACTATAGCACACTAAAATATGCAAATCGCACGGAGTTCTAGTTTTGTGGCCGAAAAATGCAAAGCATTTGGAATGATCATGGTGGGGCGGTGACTATGGTACCTTAGGTCGTATTTGATAGTCCAGGAAAAATTTTTAGGCGATCGGGGTCCGCGGCTCCCCGGACCACTTGGAAGGCGTGGGTATAGCACACGAAAATATGAGAATCGGGCGTAATTCTAGTTTTTTGGCCGAAAAATGCAAAAAATAAGAAACGATGATGGCGGGGCGGTTACTATGGTTCCTTAGGTCGTATTTGACGGCCTGGAAAAATTTTAGGCGATCGGGGTCCGGGGTCCCGGAACCACTTGGAAGGGTGGGCAATAACTCACAAAAATATTGTAATCGGGCGGAATTCTAGTTTTTTGGCCGAAAAATGCAACAAATGAGGAATGATCATGGCTGGGCGGTGACTATGGTTCCTTAGGTGGTATTTGATAGTCCGGAAAAATTTTAGGCGATAGGGGTCCGGAGTTCCCGGGTTCACTTGGAAGGCGTGGGCTATAGGACACGAAAATATGGGAATCGCGCGGAATTATAGTTTTTTGGCCGAAAAACGGAAAAAATTAGGAACGATCATGGCTGGGCGGTGACTATGGTTCCTTAGGTCTTATTTGATAGTCCGGAAAAATTTTAGGCGATATGGGTCCGGAGACCCGGGACCACTCGGAAGGCGTGGGCTATAACACACAAAAATATGGAAATCGCGCGGAATTCTAGTTGTTTGGCCGAAAAACGCAAAAAATGAGGAACGATCATGGTGGGGTGGATACTATGGTTCCTTAGGTCGTATTTGATAGTCCGGAAAAATATTAGGTGATAGGGGTCAGGAGGTCCCGGGACCACTCGGAAGGCGTGGGCTATAACACACAAAAATATGGGAATCGCGCGGAATTCTAGTTGTTTGGCCGAAAAATGCAAAAAATGAGGAACGATCATGGCGGGGTGGTTACTATGGTTCCTTAGGTCATATTTGTTGGCCCGGAAAATTTTTAGGCGATCGGGATTCGGGGTTCCCGGGACCCCTTGGAAGGCGTGGGCTAAAGCACACGAAAATATGGAAATCGCGCGGAATTCTAGTTTTTTGGCTGAAAAACGCAAAAGACTAGGAACGATCATGGCGGGGTGGTAACTATGGTTCCTTAGGTCGTATTTGATAGTCTGCAAAAATTTTAGGCGATCCGGCTCCGGGGGGCCCGACCCACTCGGAAGGCGTGGGCGATAGCACACAAAAATGTTGTAATCGGGCAGAATTCTAGTTTTTTGGCCGAAAAACGCAACAAATGAGGAATGATCATGGCTGGGCGGATACTATGGTTCCTTAGGTAGTATTTGATAGTCCGGAAAAATATTAGGCGATAGGGATCAGGAGGTCCCGGGACCACTCGGAAGGCGTGGGTTATAACACACAAAAATATGGGAATCGCGCTGAATTCTAGTTGTTTGGCCGAAAAACGCAAAACATGAGGAACGATCATGGCGGGGTGGTTACTATGGTTCCTTAGGTCGTATTTTATGGCCCGGAAAATTTTAGGCGATCTGGGTCCACGTCTCCCGGGACCACTCGGAAGGCGTAAGCTATAGCACACTAAAATATGCAAATCGCGCGGAGTTCTAGTTTTGTGGCCGAAAAATGCAAAGCATTTGGAATGATCATGGTGGGGCGGTGACTATGGTACCTTAGGTCGTATTTGATAGTCCGGAAAAATTTTAGGCGATCGGGGTCCGCGGCTCCCCGGACCACTTGGAAGGCGTGGGTATAGCACACGAAAATATGAGAATCGGGCGTAATTCTAGTTTTTTGGCCGAAAAATGCAAAAAATAAGAAACGATGATGGCGGGGCGATTACTATGGTTCCTTAGGTCGTATTTGACGGCCTGGAAAAATTTTAGGCGATCGGGGTCCGGGGGTCCCGGAACCACTTGGAAGGGTGGGCAATAACACACAAAAATATTGTAATCGGGCGGAATTCTAGTTTTTTGGCCGAAAAATGCAACAAATGAGGAATGATCATGGCTGGGCGGTGACTATGGTTCCTTAGGTGGTATTTGATAGTCCGGAAAAATTTTAGGCGATAGGGGTCCGGAGTTCCCGGGTTCACTTGGAAGGCGTGGGCTATAGCACACAAAAATATGGGAATCGCGCGGAATTCTAGTTGTTTGGCCGAAAAACGCAAAAAATGAGGAACGATCATGGCGGGGCGGATACTATGGTTCCTTAGGTAGTATTTGATAGTCCGGAAAAATATTAGGCGATAGGGGTCAGGAGGTCCCGGGACCACTCGGAAGGCGTGGGTTATAACACACAAAAATATGGGAATCGCGCGGAATTCTAGTTGTTTGGCCGAAAAACGCAAAACATGAGGAACGATCATGGCGGGGTGGTTACTATGGTTCCTTAGGTCGTATTTTATGGCCCGGAAAATTTTAGGCGATCTGGGTCCACGTCTCCCGGGACCACTCGGAAGGCATGGGCTATAACACACAAAAATATGGGATAGCGCGGAATTCTAGGTGTTTGGCCGAAAAACGCAAAAAATGAGGAACGATCATGGCGGGGCGGATACTATGGTTCCTTAAGGCGTATTTGATAGTCCGGAAAACTTTTAGGCGGTAGGGGTCCGGAGGTCCCGGGACCACTCGGAAGGTGTGGGCTATAACACACAAAAATATGGGAATCGCGCGGAATTCTAGTTGTTTGGCCGAAAAACGCAAAAAATGAGAAATGATCATGGCATGGTGGATACTATGGTTCCTTAGGTCATATTTGATATTCCGGAAAAATATTAGGCGATAGGGGTTAGGAGGTCCCGGGACCACTCGGAAGGCGTGGCCTATAACACACAAAAATATGGGAATTGCGCGGAATTCTAGTTGTTCGGCAGAAAAACGCAAAAAATGAAGAACGATCATGGCGGGGTGGTTACTATGGTTCCTTAGGTCGTATTTGATGGCCCGGAAAATTTTTAGGCGATCGGGGTTCGGGGTACCCGGGACCTCTTACAAGGTGTGGGCTAAAGCACACAAAAATATGGAAATCTTGCGGAATTCTAGTTTTTTGGCTGAAAAACGCAAAAGACTAGTAACGATCATTGCGGGGCGGTGACTATGGTTCCTTAGGTCGTATTTGATAGTCCGGTAAATTTTTAGGCGATCCGGCTCCGGGGGGCCCGACCCACTCGGAAGGCGTGGGCGATAGCACACAAAAATATGGAAATCGGGCGAAATTCTAGTTTTTTGGCCAAAAAATTCAAAAATTGAGGAATGATCATGGCGAGGCAGTGACTATGGTTCCTTAGGTCCTAATTGATGGCCCGAAAATTTTTTAGGCGATCCGAGTCCGGCGGCCTGGCCTACTCGGAAGGCGTGGGCAATAGCACACAAAAATATGGTAATCGAGCGGAATTCTAGTTTTTTGGCCGAAAAACGCAATAAATGAGGAACGATCATATCAGGGCAGTGACTATGGTTCCTTAGGTCGTATTTTATGGCCCGGAAAATTTTAGGCGATCGTGGTCCACGGCTCCCGGGACCACTCGGAAGGCGTAAGCTATAGCACACTAAAATAAGCAAATCGCACGGAGTTCTAGTTTTTTGGCCGAAAAATGCAAAGCATTTGGAACGATCATGGTGGGGCGGTGACTATGGTACCTTAGGTCGTATTTGATAGTCCGGAAAAATTTTAGGCGATCGGGGTCCGCGGCTCCCAGGACCACTTGGAAGGCGTGAGTATAGCACACGAAAATATGGGAATCGGGCGTAATTCTAGTTTTTTGGCAGAAAAATGCAAAAAATGAGAAACGATGATGGCAGGGTGGTTACTATGGTTCCTTAGGTCGTATTTAAGGACCCGGAAAAATTTTAGGCGATCGGGGTCCGGGGGTCCCGTAACCACTTGGAAGGGTGGGCAATAGCACACAAAAATATTGTAATCGGGCGGAATTCTAGTTTTTTGGCCGAAAAACGCAACAAATGAGGAATGATCATGGCTGGGCGGTGACTATGGTTCCTTAGGTCGTATTTGATAGTCCGAAAAAATTTAGGCGATAGGGGTCCAGAGTTCCCGGCTTCACTTGGAAGGCGTGGGCTATAGGACACGAAAATATGGGAATCGCGCGGAATTCTAGTTTTTTGGCCGAAAAATGGAAAACACTAGGAACGATAATGGCTGGGCGGTGACTATGGTTCCTTAAGTCTTATTTGATAGTCCGGAAAAATTTTAGGCGATAGGGGTCCGGAGACCCGGGACCACTCGGAAGGCGTGGGCTATAACACACAAAAATATGGGATAGCGCGGAATTCTAGTTGTTTGGCCGAAAAACGCAAAAGATGAGGAACGATCATGGCGGGGCGGATACTATGGTTCCTTAGGTCGTATTTGATAGTCCGGAAAAATTTTAGGCGATAGGGGTTCGGAGGTCCCGGGACCACTCGGAAGGTGTGGGCTATAACACACAAAAATATGGGAATCGCGCGGAATTCTAGTTGTTTGGCCGAAAAACGCAAAAAATGAGGAACGATCATGGCGGGGCGGATACTATGGTTCCTTAGGTAGTATTTGATAGTCCGGAAAAATATTAGGCGATAGGGGTCAGGAGGTCCCGGGACCACTCGGAAGGCGTGGGTTATAACACACAAAAATATGGGAATCGCGCGGAATTCTAGTTGTTTGGCCGAAAAACGCAAAACATGAGGAACGATCATGGCGGGGTGGTTACTATGGTTCCTTAGGTCGTATTTGATGGCCCGGAAAATTTTAGGCGATCGGGGTCCACGGCTCCCGGGACCACTCGGAAGGCGTAAGCTATAGCACACTAAAATATGCAAATCGCACGGAGTTCTAGTTTTGTGGCCGAAAAATGCAAAGCATTGGGAATGATCATGGTGGGGCGGTGACTATGGTACCTTAGGTCGTATTTGATAGGCCGGAAAAATTTTAGGCGATCGGGGTCCGCGGCTCCCCGGACCACTTGGAAGGCGTGGGTATAGCACACGAAAATATGAGAATCGGGAGTAATTCTAGTTTTTTGGCCGAAAAATGCAAAAAATGAGAAACGATGATGGCGGGGCGGTTACTATGGTTCCTTAGGTCGTATTTGACGGCCCGGAAAAATTTTAGGCGATCGGGGTCCGGGGGTCCCGGAACCACTTGGAAGGGTGGGCAATAACACACAAAAATATTGTTATCGGGCGGAATTCTAGTTTTTTGGCCGAAAAATGCAACAAATGAGGAATGATCATGGCTGGGCGGTGACTATGGTTCCTTAGGTCGTATTTGATAGTCCGGAAAAATTTTAGGCGATAGGGGTCCGGAGTTCCCGGGTTCACTTGGAAGGCGTGGGCTATAGGACACGAAAATATGGGAATCGCGCGGAATTCTAGTTTTTTGGCCGAAAAACGGAAAAAACTAGGAACGATCATGGCTGGGCGGTGACTATGGTTCCTTAGGTCTTATTTGATAGTCCGGAAAAATTTTAGGCGATAGGGGTCCGGAGACCCGGGACCACTCGGAAGGCGTGGGCTATAACACACAAAAATATGGGAATCGCGCGGAATTCTAGTTGTTTGGCCGAAAAATGCAAAAAATGAGGAACGATCATGGCGGGGCGGATACTATGGTTCCTTAGGTTGTATTTGATAGTCCGGAAAAATATTAGGTGATAGGGGTCAGGAGGTCCCGGGACCACTCGGAAGGCGTGGGCTATAACACACAAAAATATGGGAATCGCGCGGAATTCTAGTTATTTGGCCGAAAAATGCAAAATATGAGGAACGATCATGGCAGGGTGGTTACTATGGTTCCTTAGGTCGTATTTGTTGGCCCGGAAAATTTTTAGGCGATCGGGGTTCGGGGTTCCCGGGACCCCTTGGAAGGCGTGGGCTAAAGCACACGAAAATATGGAAATCGCGCGGAATTCTAGTTTTTTGGCTGAAAAACGCAAAAGACTAGGAACGATCATGGCGGGGCGGTAACTATGGTTCCTTAGGTCGTATTTGATAGTCTGGAAAAATTTTAGGCGATCCGGCTCCGGGGGGCCCGACCCACTCGGAAGGCGTGGGCGATAGCACACAAAAATATTGTAATCGGGCGGAATTCTAGTTTTTTGGCCGAAAAACGCAACAAATGAGGAATGATCATGGCTGGGCGGTGACTATGGTTCCATAGGTCGTATTTGATAGTCCGGAAAAATTTTAGGCGATAGGGGTCCGGAGTTCCCGGGTTCACTTGGAAGGCGTGGGCTATAGGACACGAAAACATGGGAATCGCGCGGAATTCTAGTTTTTTGGCCGAAAAACGGAAAAGAACTAGGAAGGTTCATGGCTGGGCGATGACTTTGGTTCCTTAGGTCTTATTTGATAGTCCGGAAAAATTTAAGGCGATAGGGGTACGGAGACCCGGGACCACTCGGAAGGCGTGGGCTATAACACACAAAAATATGGGATCGCACGGAATTCTAGTTGTTTGGCCGAAAAACGCAAAAAATGAGGAATGATCTTGGCGGGGCGGATACTATGGTTCCTTAGGTCATATTTGATAGTCCGTAAAAATATTAGGCGATAGGGGTCAGGAGGTCCCGGGACCACTCGGAAGGCGTGGGCTATAACACACAAAAATATGGGAATCGCGCGGAATTCTAGTTGTTTGGCCGAAAAATGCAAAAAATGAGGAACGATCATGGCGGGGTTGGTTACTATGGTTCCTTAGGTCGTATTTGATGGCCCGGAAAATTTTTAGGCGATCGGGGTTCGGGGTTCCCGGGACCCCTTGGAAGGCGTGGGCTAAAGCACACGAAAATATGGAAATCGCGCAGAATTCTAGTTTTTTGGCTGAAAAACGCAAAAGACTAGGAACGATCATGGAGGGACGGTGACTATGGTTCCTTAGGTCGTATTTGATAGTCTAGAAAATTTTTAGGCCATCCAGCTCCGGGGACCCGACCCACTCGGAAGGCGTGGGCGATAGCACACAAAAATATGGGAATCGGGCAAAATTGTAGTTTTTTGGCCAAAAATTCAAAAAATGAGGAACGATCATGGCGAGGCAGTGGCTATGGTTCCTTAGGTCCTAATTGATGGCCCGAAAAACTTTTAGGCGATCCGAGTCCGGCGGCCCGGCCCACTCGGAAGGCGTGGGCAATAGCTCACAAAAATATTGTAATCAAGCGGAATTATAGTTTTTTGCCGAAAAATGCAATAAATGAGGAACGATCATGGCGGGGCAGTGACTATGGTTCCTTAGGTCGTATTTGATGGCCCGGAAAATTTTAGGCAATCGGGGTCTACGGCTCCCGGAACCACTCGGAAGGCGTAAGCTATAGCACACTAAAATATGCAAATAGCGCGGAGTTCTAGGTTTTTGGCCGAAAAATGCAAAGCATTTGGAACGATCATGGTGGGGCGGTGACTATGGTACCTTAGGTCGTATTTGATAGTCCGGAAAAATTTTAGGCGATCGGGGTCCGCGGCTCCCCGAACCACTTGGAAGGCGTTGGTATAGCACACGAAAATATGGGAATCGGGCGAAATTCTAATTTTTTGGCCGTAAAACGCAAAAAATGAGGAATGGTAATGAAGGGGCGGGGGGCCCGACCCACTCGGAAGGCGTGGGCGGTAGTACACAAAAATATGGAAATCGGGCGAAATTCTAGTTTTTTGGCCAAAAAATGAGGAACGATCATGGCGAGGCAGTGACTATGGTTCCTTAGGTCCTAATTGATGGCCCGAAAAAATTTTAGGCGATCCGAGTCCGACGGCCCGGCCCACTCGGAAGGCGTTGGCAATAGCTCACAAAAATATGGTAATCGAGCGGAATTCTAGTTTTTTGGCCGAAAACGCAATAAATGAGGAACGATCATGGCGGGGCGGTGACTATGGTTCCTTAGGTCGTATTTGATGGCCCGGAAAATTTTAGGCGATCGGGGTCCACGGCTCACGGGACCACTCGGAAGGCGAATGCTATAGCACACTAAAATATGCAAATCGCGCGGAGTTCTAGTTTTTTGGCCGAAAAATACAAAGCATTTGGAACGATCATGGTGGGGCGGTGACTATGGTACCTTAGGTCGTATTTGATAGTCCGGAAAATCTTTAGGCAATCGGGGTCCGCGGCTCCCCGGACCACTTGGAAAGCGTGGGTATAGCACACGAAAATATGGGAATCGGGCGTAATTCTAGTTTTTTGGCCGAAAAATGCAAAAAAGAGAAACGATGATGGCGGGGCGGTTACTATGGTTCCTTAGGTCGTATTTGACGGCCCGGAAAAACTTTAGGCGATCGGGGTCTGGGGGTCCCGGAACCACTTGGAAGGGTGGGCAATAGCACACAAAAATATTGTAATCGGGCGAAATTCTAGTTTTTTGGCCGAAAAATGCAACAAATGAGGAATGATCATGGCTGGGAGGTGACTATGGTTCCTTAGGTCGTATTTGATAGTCCGGAAAAATTTTAGGCAATAGGGGTCCGGAGTTCCCCGGTTCACTTGGAAGGCGTGGGCTATAGGACACGAAAATATGGGAATCGCGCAGAATTCTAGTTTTTTATCCGAAAAATGAAAAAAACTAGGAACGATCATGGCTGGGCGGTGACTATGGTTCCTTAGGTCTTATTTGATAGTCCGGAAAAATTTTAGGCGATAGGGGTCCGGAGACCCGGGACCACTCGGAAGGCGTGGGCTATAACACACAAAAATATGGATAGCGCGGAATTCTAGTTGTTTGGCCGAAAAACGCAAAAAATGAGAAACGATCATGGCGGGGCGGATACTATGGTTCCTTAGGTCGTATTTGATAGTCCGGAAAAATTTTAGGCGATAGGGGTCCGGAGGTCCCGGGACCACTCGGAAGGTGTGGGCTATAACACACAAAAATATGGGAATCGCGCGGAATTCTAGTTGTTTGGCCGAAAAATGCAAAAAATGAGGAACGATCATGGCGTGGCGGATACTATGGTTCCTTAGGTCGTATTTGATAGTCCGGAAAAATATTAGGCGATAGGGGTCAGGAGGTCCCGGGACCACTCGGAAGGTGTGGGCTGTAACACACAAAAATATGGGAATCGCGCGGAATTCTAGCTGTTTGGCCAAAAAATGCAAAAAATGAGGAACGATCATGGCGGGGTGGTTAGTATGGTTCCTTAGGTCGTATTTGATAGTCCGGAAAAATATTAGGCGATGGGGGTCAGGAAGTCCCGGGACCACTCGGAAGGCGTGGGCTATAACACATAAAAATATGGGAATCGCACGGAATTCTAGTTGTTTGGCCGAAAAACGCAAAAAATAAGGAACGATCATGGCGTGGAGGTTACTATGGTTCCTTAGGTCGTATTTGATGGCCCGGAAAATTTTTAGGCGATCGGGGTTCGGGGTTCCCGGGACCCCTTGGAAGGCGTGGGCTAAAGCACACGAAAATAAGGAAATCGCGCGGAATTCTAGTTTTTTGGCTGAAAAATACAAAAGACTAGGAACGATCATGGCGGGGCGGTGACTATGGTTCCTTAGGTAATATTCTATAGTCCGGAAACTTTTTAGGCGATCCGGCTCTGGGGCCCCGACCCACTCGGAAGGCGTGGGCAATAGCACACAAAAATATGGGAATCGGGCGGAATTCTAGTTTTTTGGCCAAAAAATGCAAAAAATGAGGAACGATCATGGCGAGGCGGTGACTATGGTTCCTTTGGTCCTAATTGATGGCCCGAAAACTTTTTAGGCGATCCGAGTCCTGCGGCCCGGGCCACTCGGAAGGCGTGGGCAATAGCACACAAAAATATGGTAATCGAGCGGAATTCTAGTTTTTTGGCCGAAAAACGCAATAAATGAGGAACGATCATGGCGGGGCGGTGACTATGGTTCCTTAGGTCGTATTTGATGGCCCGGAATAATTTAGGCGATCGGGGTCCACGGCTCCCGGGACCACTCGGAAGGCGTAAGCTATAGCACACTAAAATATGCAAATAGCGCGGAGTTCTAGTTTTTTGGCCGAAAAATGCAAAGCATTTGGAACGATCATGGTGGGGCGGTGACTATGGTACCTTAGGTCGTATTTGATAGTCCGGAAAAATTTTAGGCGATCGGGGTCCGCGGCTCCCCGAACCACTTGGAAGGCGTTGGTATAGCACACGAAAATATGGGAATCGGGCGAAATTCTAATTTTTTGGCCGTAAAACGCAAAAAATGAGGAATGGTAATGAAGGGGCGGTAACTATGGTTCTTTAGGTCGTATTTCATGGCTAGGAAAATTTTTAGACGTTCGAGGTCCGGGGGCCCACGCACACTTGGAAGGTGTGGGCAATAGCACACGAAAATATGGGAATCGGGCGGAATTCTAGTTTTTTGGCCGTAAAATGCAAAACATGAGGAAAGGTCATGGCGGGGCGGTGACTATTGTTCCTTAAGTCGTATTTTATGGTCCGGAAAAATCTTAGGCGATCGGGGTCCGGGACCACTTGAAGGCGTGGGCTAGCACACGAAAATATGGGAATCGGGCATAATTCTAGTTTTTTGGCCGTAAAATGCAAAACATGAGGAAAGCTCATGGCGGGGTCGGTGAATATGTTCCTTAGGTCGTATTGGATGGCCCGGAAAAATGTTAGGCGTTCGGGGTCCGAGGGTCCCGGGACCACTTGAAAGGCGTGGGCTACAGCAAACGAAAATATGGGAATCAGACAGAATTATAGTTTTTTGGCCGAAAAATTCAAAAAATGAGGAACGATCATGGCATGGAGGTGACTATGGTTCCTTACGTCTTATTTGATGGCCCAGAAAATTTTTAGGCGATCGGTGTCCTGAGGTCCCGGGACCACTTGGAAGGCGTGGGCTATAGCACACGAAAATATGGGAATCGGGCGGAATTCTAGTTTTTTGGCCATAAAATACAAAAAATGAGGAACGATCATGGCGGGGTGGTGACTATGGTTCATTAAGTCTTATTTGATGGCCCGAAAAAATTAAAACGCAAAACAACGTGGAACGGTCATGGTAGGGCGGTATCTATGGTTCTCGAGGTCGTATTTGATGGCCCGAAAAGTTTTTAAGCAATCCGCGTCCGGGGATCCTGGCCCACTCGGAATGTGTGGGCTATAGCACACGCAAATATGGGAATCGGACGGAATTCTAGTGTTTTGGCCGTAAAATGCAAAACATGAGGAAAGGTCATGGCGGGGTGGTGACTATGGTTCCTTAGGTCGTATTTAATGGCCCGAAAGGTTTTTAGGGAATCCAGTTCCGGGGGCCCCTACCCACTGGGGAGGCGTGGGCTATAGTAAACGAAAATATGGGAATCATGCACACTTCTAGTTTTTTGGACCAAAAAAGCAAAATATGAGGAACGATCATGGCGGGGCGGTGACTATGGTTCCTTAGGTCCTATTTGATGGCCCAAAAAAATTTTAGGCGATCGGGGTCCCGGAGTCCCGGGACCACTTGGAAGGCGTGGGCTATAGCACACGAAAATATGGGAATCAGGCGAAATTCTAATTTTTTGGCCGTAAAACACGAAATATGAGGAATGGTAATGGTGGGGTGGTAACTATGGTTATTTAGGTCGTATTTCATGGCCCGGAAAAGTTTTAGACGTTCGGGGTCCGGGGGCCCACGCACACTTGGAAGGCGTGGGCTATAGCACACGAAAATATGGGAATCGGGCGGAATTCTAGTTTTTTGGCTGTAAAATGCAAAACATGAGGAAAGGTCATGGTGGGGCGGTGACTATGGTTCCTTAGGTCGTATTTTATGGTCCGTAAAAATCTTAGGCAATCGGGGTCCGGGGGTTCCGGGACCACTTGAAGGCGTGGGCTAGCACACGAAAATATGGGAATCGGGCATAATTCTAGTTTTTTGGCCGTAAAATGCAAAACATGAGGAAAGCTCATGGCGGGATCGGTGACTATGGTTCCTTAGGTCGTATTGGATGGCCCGGAAAAATGTTAGGCGTTCGGGGTCCAAGGGTCCCGGGACCACTTGAAAGGCGTGGGCAAACGAAAATATGGTAATCGGACGGAATTATAGTTTTTTGGCCGAAAAATTCAAAAAATGTGGAACGATCATGGCGGGGAGGTGACTATGGTTCCTTAGGTCTTATTTGATGGCCCAAAAAATTTTTAGGCGATCGGTGTCCGGAGGTCCCCGGGACTACTTGGAAGGTGTGGGCTATATAGCACACGAAAATATGGAAATCGGGCGAAAATCTATTGTTTTGGCCGTAAAATGTAAAAATTGAGGAACGATCATAGTGGGGCGGTGACTATGGTTCCTTAGGTCTTATTTGATGGCCCGAAAAAATTTTAGGTGATCAAAGTCCGGGGGTCCCGGGACCACTTGGAATGCGCGGGCTATAGCATACGAAAATATGGGAATCAAGCGGAATTCTAGTTTTTTGGCCGTAAATCACAAGAAAATGAGGAACGGTCATGGCGGGGCTGTGACTATGGTTTCTTAGGTCGTATTTGATGGTCCATAAAATTTTAGGCTATCGGTGTCCGGGGTGTCCCACGACCACTTGGAAGGCGTAGGCTATTGCAAACGAAAATATGGGAATCGGGTGGAATTCTAGTTTTTTGGCCGTAAAATGAAAGAATGAGGAACGATCATGACGGGACGGTGACTATGGTTCCTTAGGACGTATTATTGCCCGAAAAATTTTTAGGCGATCCGAGTCCGGGGGGGCCAGCCCACTCGGAAGGCGTGGGCACACACGAAAATATGGGAATCGGGCGGAATTCTAGTTTTTTGGCCACAAAATGCCAAAGATGAGGAACGATCAAGGCGGGGCGGTGACTATGGTTCCTTAAGTCTTTTTTTTATGGTACAGACAAATTTTAGGCGATCGGGGTCCGTGGGGCCCGGGACCAGTCGGAATGGGCAGCACACGAAAATATGGGAATGGGGCGGAATTCTAGTTTTTTGGCCGAAAAATACAAAAAATGAGGAATAATCATGGCGGAGCAGAGACTATTGTTCTTTATGTCGTATTTTATGGCCCTGAAAAATTTTAGGCGATCGGGGTCCGGGGGTCCCGGGACCACTTGGAAGGCGTGGGCTATAGCACACGAAAATATGGGAATCGGGCGGAATTCTAGTTTTTTTGCCGGGAAATGCAAAAAATGAGGAACGACCATGGCGGTGCGGTGACTATGGTTCCTTAGGTCGTATATGATGGCCCGAAAATTTTTTAGGGGATCGGGGTCCAGGGGTCCTGGGACCACTTGGAAGGCGTGGGCTATAGCACACGAAAATTTGGGAATCGGGCGGAATTCTAGTTTTTTGGCCGTAAAATGCAAAAAATGAGGAACGATCATGGCGGGGAGGTGACTATGGTTCCTTAAGTCTTATTTGATGGCCCGAAAAAATTAAAACGCAAAACAACGTGGAACGGTCATGGTAGGGCGGTATCTATGGTTCTGAAGGTCGTATTTGATGGCCCGAAAATTTTTTAAGCAATCCGCGTCCGGGGATCCTGGCCCACTCGGAATGTGTGGGCTATAGCACACGCAAATATGGGAATCGGACGGAATTCTAGTGTTTTGGCCGTAAAATGCAAAACATGAGGAAAGGTCATGGCGGGGTGGTTGCTATGGTTCCTTAGGTCGTATTTAATGGAATGAAAGGTTTTTAGGGAATCCAGTTCCGGGGGCCCCTACCCACTAGGGAGGCGTGGGCTATAGTAAACGAAAATATGGGAATCATGCAAACTTCTAGTTTTTTGGACCAAAAAAGCAAAATATGAGGAACGATCATGGCGGGGCGGTGACTATGGTTCCTTAGGTCGTATTTGATGGCCCGGAAAAATTTTAGGCGATCAGGGTCCCGGAGTCCCGGGACCACTTGGAAGGCGTGGGCTATAGCACACGAAAATATGGGAATCAGGCGAAATTCTAATTTTTTGGCCGTAAAACACGAAATATGAGGAATGGTAATGGCGGGGCGGTAACTATGGTTCTTTAGGTCGTATTTCATGGCCCGAAAAATTTTTAGACGTTCGGGGTCTGGGGGCCCACGCACACTTGGAAGGCGTGGGCTATAGCACACGAAAATATGGGAATCGGGCGGAATTTTAGTTTTTTGTCCGTAAAATGCAAACCATGAGGAAAGGTCATGGCGGGGCGGTGACTATGGTTCCTTATGTCATATTTTATGGTCCGGAAAAATCTTAGACGATCGGGGTCCGGGGGTTCCGGGACCACTTGAAGGCGTGGGCTAGCACACGAAAATATGGGAATCGGGCATAATTCTAGTTTTTTGGCCGTAAAATGCAAAACATGAGGAAAGTTCATGGCGGGATCGGTGACTATGGTTCCTTAGGTCGTATTGGATGGCCCGGAAAAATGTTAGGCGTTCGGGGTCCAAGGGTCCCGGGACCACATGAAAGGCGTGGGCAAACGAAAATATGGTAATCGGACGGAATTATAGTTTTTTGGCCGAAAAATTCAAAAAATGAGGAACGATCATGGCGGGGAGGTGACTATGGTTCCTTAGGTCTTATTTGATGGCCCAGAAAATTTTTAGGCGATCGGTGTCCGGAGGTCCCCGGGACCACTTGGAAGGTGTGGGCTATATAGCACACGAAAATATGGGAATCGGGCGGAAATCTATTGTTTTGGCAGTAAAATGTAAAAATTGAGGAACGATCATAGTGGGGCGATGACTATGGTTCCTTAGGTCTTATTTGATGGCCCGAAAAAATTTTAGGTGATCAAAGTCCGGGGGTCCCGGGACCACTTGGAAGGCGTGGGCTATAGCAAACGAAAATATGGGAATCATGCGAAATTCTAATTTTTTGGCCGTAAAACACGAAATATGAGGAATGGTAATGGCGGGGCGGTAACTATGGTTCTTTAGGTCGTATTTCATGGCCCGGAAAATTTTTAGACGTTCGGGGTCCGGGGGCCCACGCACACTTGGAAGGCGTGGGCTATAGCACACGAAAATATGGGAATCGGGCGGAATTCTAGTTTTTTGGCCGTAAAATGCAAAACATGAGGAAAGGTCATGGCGGGGCGGTGACTATGGTTCCTTAGGTCATATTTTATCATTCGGAAAAATCTTAGGCGATCGGGGTCCGGGGGTTCCGGGACCACTTGAAGGCGTGGGCTAGCACACGAAAATATGGGAATCGGGCATAATTCTAGTTTTTTGGCCGTAAAATGCAAAACATGAGGAAAGCTCATGGCGGGATCGGTGACTATGGTTCCTTAGGTCGTATTGGATGGCCCGGAAAAATGTTAGGCGTTCGGGGTCCAAGGGTCCCGGGACCACTTGAAAGGCGTGGGCAAACGAAAATATGGTAATCGGACGGAATTATAGTTTTTTGGCCGAAAAATTCAAAAAATGAGGAACGATCATGGCGGGGAGGTGACTATGGTTCCTTAGGTCTTATTTGATGGCCCAGAAAATTTTTAGGCGATCGGTGTCCGGAGGTCCCCGGGACCACTTGGAAGGTGTGGGCTATATAGCACACGAAAATATGGGAATCGGGCGGAAATCTATTGTTTTGGCCATAAAATGTAAAAATTGAGGAACGATCATAGTGGGGCGGTGACTATGGTTCCTTAGGTCTTATTTGATGGCCCAAAAAAATTTTAGGTGATCAAAGTCCGGGGGTCCCGGGACCACTTGGAATGCGCGGGCTATAGCATACGAAAATATGGGAATCAAGCGGAATTCTACTTTTTTGGCCGTAAATCATAAAAAATGAGGAACGGTCATGGCGGGGCTATGACTATGGTTTCTTAGGTCGTATTTGATGGTCCAGAAAATTTTAGGCTATCGGGGTCCGGGGTGTCCCAAGACCACTTGGAAGGCGTGGGCTATCACAAACGAAAATATGGGAATCGGGTGGAATTCTAGTTTTTTGGCCGTAAAATACAAAGAATGAGGAACGATCATGACGGGACGGTGACTATGGTTCCTTAGGACGTATTATTGCCCGAAAAACTTTTAGGCGATCCGAGTCCGGGGGGGCCGGCCCACTCGGAAGGCGTGGGCACACACGAAAATATGGGAATCAGGCAGAATTCTAGTTTTTTTGCCACAAAATGCCAAATATGAAGAACGATCAAGGAGGGGCGGTGACTATGGTTCCTTAAGTCTTTTTTTTATGGTACAGACAAATTTTAGGCGATCGGGGTCCGTGGGGCTCGGGACCAGTCGGAATGCGTGGGCAGCACACGAAAATATGGGAATGTGGCGGAATTCTAGTTTTTTGGCCGAAAAATATAAAAAATGAGGAATAATCATGGCGGAGCAGTGACTATTGTTATTTAGGTCATATTTTATGGCCCTGAAAAATTTTAGGCGATCGGGTTCCGGGGGTCCCGGGACCACTTGGAAGGCGTGGGCTATAGCACACGAAAATATGGGAATCGGGCGGAATTCTAGTTTTTTTGCCGGGAAATGCAAAAAATGAGGAACGATCATGGCGGTGCGGTGACTATGGTTCCTTAGGTCGTATATGATGGCCCGAAAATTTTTTAGGGGATCGGGGTCCAGGGGTCCTGGGACCACTTGGAAGGCGTGGGCTATAGCACACGAAAATTTGGGAATCGGGCGGAATTCTAGTTTTTTGGCCGTAAAATGCAAAAAATGAGGAACGATCATGGCGGGGTGGTGACTATGGTTCCTTAAGTCTTATTTGATGGCCCGAAAAAATTAAAACGCAAAACAACGTGGAACGGTCATAGTAGGGCGCTATCTATGGTTCTGAAGGTCGTATTTGATGGCCCGAAAATTTTTTAAGCAATCCGCATCCGGGGATCCTGGCCCACTCGGAATGTGTGGGCTATAGCACACGCAAAACATGAGAAAAGGTCATGGCGGGGTGGTTGCTATGGTTCCTTAGGTCGTATTTAATGGCCCGAAAGGGTTTTAGGGAATCCAGTTCCGGGGGCCCCTACCCACTGGGGAGGCGTGGGCTATAGTAAACGAAAATATGGGAATCATGCAAACTTCTAGTTTTTTGGACCAAAAAAGCAAAATATGAGGAACGATCATGGCGGGGCGGTGACTATGGTTCCTTAGGTCGTATTTGATGGCCCGGAAAAATTTTAGGCGATCAGGGTCCCGGAGTCCCGGGACCACTTGGAAGGCGTGGGCTATAGCACACGAAAATATGGGAATCAGGCGAAATTCTAATTTTATGGCCGTAAAACACGAAATATGAGGAATGGTAATGGCGGGGCGGTAACTATGGTTCTTTAGGTCGTATTTCATGGCCCGAAAAATTTTTAGACGTTCGGGGTCCGGGGGCCCACGCACACTTGGAAGGCGTGGGCTATAGCACACGAAAATATGGGAATCGGGCGGAATTTTAATTTTTTGGCCGTAAAATGCAAACCATGAGGAAAGGTCATGGCGGGGCGGTGACTATGGTTCCTTATGTCGTATTTTATGGTCCGGAAAAATCTTAGGCGATCGGGGTCCGGGGGTTCCGGGACCACATGAAGGCGTGGGCTAGCACACGAAAATATGGGAATCGGGCATAATTCTAATTTTTTGGCCGTAAAATGCAAAACATGAGGAAAGCTCATGGCGGGATCGGTGACTATGGTTCCTTAGGTCGTATTGGATGGCCCGGAAAAATGTTAGGCGTTCGGGGTCCAAGGGTCCCGGGACCACATGAAAGGCGTGGGCAAACGAAAATATGGTAATCGGACGGAATTATAGTTTTTTGGCCGAAAAATTCAAAAAATGAGGAACGATCATGGCGGGGAGGTGACTATGGTTCCTTAGGTCTTATTTGATGGCCCAGAAAATTTTTAGGCGATCGGTGTCCGGAGGTCCCCGGGACCACTTGGAAGGTGTGGGCTATATAGCACACGAAAATATGGGAATCGGGCGGAAATCTATTGTTTTGGCCGTAAAATGTAAAAATTGAGGAACGATCATAGTGGGGCGATGACTATGGTTCCTTAGGTCTTATTTGATGGCCCGAAAAAATTTTATGTGATCAAAGTCCGGGGGTCCCGGGACCACTTGGAATGCGCGGGCTATAGCATACAAAAATATGGGAATCAAGCGGAATTCTAGTTTTTTGGCCGTAAATCACCAAAAAATGAGGAACGGTCATGGAGGGGCTGTGACTATGGTTTCTTAGGTCGTATTTGATGGTCCAGAAAATTTTAGGCTATCGGGGTCCGGGGTGTCCCAGGACCACTTGGAAGGCGTGGGCTATTGCAAATGAAAATATGGGAATCGGGTGGAATTCTAGTTTTTTGGCCGTAAAATGCAAAGAATGAGGAACGATCATGACGGGACGGTGACTATGGTTCCTTAGGACGTATTATTGCCCGAAAACATTTTAGGCGATCTGAGTCCGGGGGGGCGGCCCACTCGGAAGGCGTGGGCACACACGAAAATATGGGAATCGGGCGGAATTCTAGTTTTTTGGCCACAAAATGCCAAATATGAGGAACGATCAAGGCGGGGCGGTGACTATGGTTCCTTAAGTCTTTTTTTATGGTACAGACAAATTTTAGGCGATCGGGGTCCGTGGGGCCCGGGACCAGTCGGAATGCGTGGGCAGCACACGAAAATATGGGAATGGGGCGGAATTCTAGTGTTTTGGCCGAAAAATACAAAAAATGAGGAATAATCATGGCGGAGCAGTGACTATTGTTCTTTAGGTCGTATTTTATGGCCCTGAAAATTTTTAGGCGATCGGGGTGCGGGGGTGCCGGGACCACTTGGAAGGCATGGGCTAGCACATGAAAATATGGGAATCGGGCATAATTCTAGTTTTTTGGCCGTAAAATGCAAAACATGAGGAAATCTCATGGCGGGGTCAGTGACTATGGTTCCTTAGGTCGTATTGGATGGCCCAGAAAAATGTTAGGCGTTCGGGGTCCGAGGGTCCCGGGACCACTTGAAAGGCGTGGGCAAACGAAAATATGGGAATCAGACGGAATTATAGTTCTTTGGCCGAAAAATTCAAAAATGAGGAACGATCATGGCGGGGAGGTGACTATGGTTCCTTAGGTCTTATTTGATGGCCCAGAAAATTTTTAGGCGATCGGTGTCCGGAGGTCCCCGGGACCACTTGGAAGGTGTGGGCTATATAGCACACGAAAATTTGGGAATCGGGCGAAAATCTATTATTTTGGCCGTAAAATGTAAAAATTGAGGAACGATCATAGTGGGGCGGTGACTATGGTTCCTTATGTCTTATTTGATGGCCCGAAAATTTTTTAGGTGATCGGAGTCCGGGGGTCCCGGGACCACTTGGAATGCGCGGGCTATAGCACACGAAAATATGGGAATCAAGCGGAATTCTAGTTTTTTGTCCCTAAAAAACAAAAAAATGAGGAATGGTCATGGCGGGGCTGTGACTATGGTTTCGTAGGTCGTATTTGATGGCCCAAAAAATTTTAGGCTATCGGGGTCCGGGGTGTTCCAGGACCACTTGGAAGGCGTGGGCTATTGCAAACGAAAATATGGGAATCGGGTGGAATTCTAGTTTTCTGGCCGTAAAATGCAAAGAATGAGGAACGATCATGACGGGACGGTGACTATGGTTCCTTAGGACGTATTTGATTGCCCGAAAAAATTTTAGGCGATCCGAGTCCGGGGGGTCGGCCCACTCGGAAGGCGTGGGCACACACGAAAATATGGGAATCGGGCGGAGTTCTAGTTTTTTGGCCACAAATGCAAAAAATGAGGAACGATCATGGCGGGGTGGAGACTATGGTTCCTTAAGTCTTATTTGATGGCCCGAAAAAATTAAAAGGCAAAACAACGTGGAATGGTCATGGTAGGGCGGTATCTATGGTTCTCAAGGTCGTATTTGATGGCCCGAAATTTTTTTAAGCAATCCGCGTCCGGGGATCCTGGCCCACTTGGAATGTGTGGGCTATAGCACACGCAAATATGAGAATCGGACGGAATTCTAGTGTTTTGGCCGTAAAATGCAAAACATGAGGAAAGGTCATGGCGGGGTGGTGACTATGGTTCCTTAGGTCTTATTTGATGGCCCGAAAAAATTTTATGTGATCAAAGTCCGGGGGTCCCGGGACCACTTGGAATGCGCGGGCTATAGCATACAAAAATATGGGAATCAAGCGGAATTCTAGTTTTTTGGCCGTAAATCACAAAAAAATGAGGAACGGTCATGGCGGGGCTGTGACTATGGTTTCTTAGGTCGTATTTGATGGTCCAAAAAATTTTAGGCTATCGGGGTCCGGGGTGTCCCAGGACCACTTGGAAGGCGTGGGCTATTGCAAACGAAAATATGGGAATCGGGTGGAATTCTAGTTTTTTGGCCGTAAAATGCAAAGAATGAGGAACGATCATGACGGGACGGTGACTATGGTTCCTTAGGACGTATTATTGCCCGAAAACATTTTAGGCGATCCGAGTCCGGGGGGGGCGACCCACTCGGAAGGCGTGGGCACACACGAAAATATGGGAATCGGGCGGAATTCTAGTTTTTTGGCCACAAAATGCCAAATATGAGGAACGATCAAGGCGGGGCGGTGACTATGGTTCCTTAAGTCTTTTTTTATGGTACAGACAAATTTTAGGCGATCGGGGTCCGTGGGGCCCTGGACCAGTCGGAATGCGTGGGCAGCACACGAAAATATGGGAATGGGGCGGAATTCTAGTGTTTTGGCCGAAAAATACAAAAAATGAGGAATAATCATGGCGGAGCAGTGACTATTGTTCTTTAGGTCGTATTTTATGGCCCTGAAAATTTTTAGGCGATCGGGGTCCGGGGGTCCCGGGACCACTTGGAAGGCATGGGCTAGCACATGAAAATATGGGAATCGGGCATAATTCTAGTTTTTTGGCCGTAAAATGCAAAACATGAGGAAATCTCATGGCGGGGTCGGTGACTATGGTTCCGTAGGTTGTAATGGATGACCCAGAAAAATGTTAGGCGTTCGAGGTCCGAGGGTCTCGGGACCACTTGAAAGGCGTGGGCAAACGAAAATATGGGAATCAGACGGAATTATAGTTCTTTGGCCGAAAAATTCAAAAATGAGGAACGATCATGGCGGGGAGGTGACTATGGTTCCTTAGGTCTTATTTGATGGCCCAGAAAATTTTTAGGCGATCGGTGTCCGGAGGTCCCCGGGACCACTTGGAAGGTGTGGGCTATATAGCACACGAAAATATGGGAATCGGGCGGAAATCTATTATTTTGGCCGTAAAATGTAAAAATTGAGGAACGATCATAGTGGGGCGGTGACTATGGTTCCTTATGTCTTATTTGATGGCCCGAAAATTTTTTAGGTGATCGGAGTCCGGGGGTCCCGGGACCACTTGGAATGCGCGGGCTATAGCACACGAAAATATGGGAATCAAGCGGAATTCTAGTTTTTTTTCCCTAAAAAACAAAAAAATGAGGAACGGTCATGGCGGGGCTGTGACTATGGTTTCGTAGGTCGTATTTGATGGCCCAAAAAATTTTAGGCTATCGGGGTCCGGGGTGTTCCAGGACCACTTGGAAGGCGTGGGCTATTGCAAACGAAAATATGGGAATCGGGTGGAATTCTAGTTTTCTGGCCGTAAAATGCAAAGAATGAGGAACGATCATGACGGGACGGTGACTATGGTTCCTTAGGACGTATTTGATTGCCCGAAAAAATTTTAGGCGATCCGAGTCCGGGGGGGTCGGCCCACTCGGAAGGCGTGGGCACACACGAAAATATGGGAATCGGGCGGAGTTCTAGTTTTTTGGCCACAAATGCAAAAAATGAGGAACGATCATGGCGGGGTGGAGACTATGGTTCCTTAAGTCTTATTTGATGGCCCGAAAAAATTAAAAGGCAAAACAACGTGGAACGGTCATGGTAGGGCGGTATCTATGGTTCTCAAGGTCGTATTTGATGGCCCGAAAATTTTTTAAGCAATCTGCGTCCGGGGATCCTGCCCCACTCGGAATATGTGGGCTATAGCACACGCAAATATGGGAATCGGACGGAATTCTAGTGTTTTGGCCGTAAAATGCAAAACATGAGGAAAGGTCATGGCGGGGTTGTGACTATGGTTCCTTAAGTCTTACTTAATGGCCCGAAATATTTTTAGGGAATCCAGTTCCGGGGGCCCCTACCCACTGGGGAGGCGTGGGCTATAGTAAACGAAAATATGGGAATCATGCAAACTACTAGTTTTTTGGCCCAAAAAAGCAAAATATGAGGAACGATCATGGCGGGGCGGTGACTATGCTTCCTTAGGTCGTATTTGATGGCCCGGAAAAATTTTAGGCGATCGGGGTCCCGGAGTCCCGGGACCACTTGGAAGGCGTGGGCTATAGCACACGAAAATATGGGATTCAGGCGAAATTCTAATTTTTTGGCCGTAAAACGCAAAATATGAGGAATGGTAATGGCGGGGCGGTAAAAATGGTTCTTTAGGTCGTATTTCATGGCCCGGAAAAGTTTTAGACGTTCGGGGTCCGGGGGCCCGCGCACACTTGGAAGGCGTGGGCTATAGCACACGAAAATATGGGAATCGGGCGGAATTCTAGTTTTTTGGCCGTAAAATGCAAAACATGAGGAAAGGTCATGGTGGGGCGGTGACTATGGTTCCTTAGGTCGTATTTTATGGTCCGGAAAAATCTTAGGCGATCGGGGTCCGGGGGTTCCGGGACCACTTGAAGGCGTGGGCTAGCACACGAAAATATGGGAATCGGGCATAATTCTAGTTTTTTGGCCGTAAAATGCAAAACATAAGGAAAGCTCATGGCGGGGTCGGTGACTATGGTTCCTTAGGTCGTATTGGATGGCCCGGAAAAATGTTAGGCGTTCGGGGTCCGAGGGTCCCGGTACCACTTGAAAGGCGTGGGCAAACGAAAATATGGGAATCGGACGGAATTATAGTTTTTTGGCCGAAAAATTCAAAAAATGAGGAATGATCATGGCGGGGAGGTGACTATGGTTCCTTAGGTCTTATTTGATGGCCCAGAAAATTTTTAGGCGATCGGTGTCCGGAGTTCCCGGGACCACTATGAAGGTGTGGGCAATATAGCACACGAAAATATGGGAATCGGGCGAAAATCTATTGTTTTGGCCGTAAAATGTAAAAATTGAGGAACGATCATAGTGGGGCGGTGAATATGGTTCCTTAGGTCTTATTTGATGGCCCGAAAAAATTTTACGTGATCGGAGTCTGGGGGTTCCGGGACCACTTGGAATGCGCTGGCTATAGCACACGAATATATGGGAATCAAGCGGAATTCTAGTTTTTTGGCCGTAAATCACAAAAAAAATGAGGAACGGTCATGGCGGGGCAGTGACTATGGTTTCTTAGGTCGTATTTGATTGCCCAGAAAATTTTAGGCTACCGGGGTCCGAGGTGTCCCAGGACCACTTGGAAGGCGTGGGCTATTGCAAACGAAAATATGGGAATCGGGTGGAATTCTAGTTTTTTGGCCGTAAAATGCAAAGAATGAGGAACGATCATGAGGGGACGGTGACTATGGTTCCTTAGGACGTATTTGATTGCCCGAAAAATTTTTAGGCGATCCGAGTCCGGGGGGCCGGCCCACTCGGAAGGCGTGGGCACACACGAAAATATGGGAATCGGACGGTGACTATGGTTCCTTAAGTCTTTTTTTATGGTACGGAAAAATTTTAGGCGATCGGGGTCCGTGGGGCCCGGGACCAGTCGAAATGCGTGAGCTATAGCACACGAAAATATGGGAATGGGGCGGAAATCTAGTTTTTTGGCCGAAAAATACAAAAAATGAGGAATAATCATGGCGGCGCAGTGACTATTGTTCTTTAGATCGTATTTTATGGCCCTAAAAAAATTTAGGCGATCGGGGTCCGGGGGTCCCGGGACCACTTGGAAGGCGTGGGCTATAGCACACGAAAATATGGGAATCGGGCGGATTCTAGTTTTTTTGTCGGGAAATGCAAAAAATGAGGAACGATCATGGTGGTGCGGTGACTATGGTTCCTTAGGTCGTATATGATGGCCCGAAAAAATTTTAGGTTATCGGGGTCCAAGGGTCTTGGGACCACTTGGAAGGCGTGGGCTATAGCACACGAAAATTTGGGAATCGGGCGGAATTCTAGTTTTTTGGCCGTAAAATGCAAAAAATGAGGAACGATCATGGCGGGGTGGTGACTATGGTTCCTTAAGTCTTATTTGATGGCCCGAAAAAATTAAAACGCAAAACAACGTGGAATGGTCATGGTAGGGCGGTATCTATGGTTCTCAAGGTCGTATTTGATGGCCCGAAATTTTTTTAAGCAATCCGCGTCCGGGGATCCTGGCCCACTTGGAATGTGTGGGCTATAGCACACGCAAATATGAGAATCGGACGGAATTCTAGTGTTTTGGCCGTAAAATGCAAAACATGAGGAAAGGTCATGGCGGGGTGGTGACTATGGTTCCTTAGGTCGTAATTAATGGCCCGAAATATTTTTAGGGAATCCAGTTCCGGGGGCCCCTACCCACTGGGGAGGCTTGGGCTATATTAAACGAAAATATGGGAATCATGCAAACTTCTAGTTTTTTTGGCCCAAAAAAGCAAAATATGAGGAACGATCATGGCGGGGAGGTGACTATGGTTCCTTAGGTCGTATTTGATGGCCCGGAAAAATTTTAGGCGATCGGGGTCCCGGAGTCCCGGGACCACTTGGAAGGCGTGGGCTATAGCACACGAAAATATGGGAATCAGGCGAAATTCTAATTTTTTGGCCGTAAAATGCAAAATATGAGAAATGGTAATGGCGGGGCGGTAACTATGGTTCTTTAGGTCGTATTTCTTGGCCCGAAAAATTTTTAGACGTTCGGGATCCGGGGGCCCTTGCACACTTGGAAGGCGTGGGCTATAGCACACAAAAATATGGGAATCGGGCGGAATTCTAGTTTTTTGGCCGTAAAATGCAAAACATGAGGAAAGGTCATGGCGGGGCGGTGACTATGGTTCCTTAGGTCGTATTTTATGGTCCAGAAAAATCTTAGGCGATCGGGGTCCGGGGGTTCCGGGACCACTTGAAGGCGTGGGCTAGCACACGAAAATATGGGAATCGGGCATAATTCTAGTTTTTTGGCCGTAAAATGCAAAACATGAGGAAAGCTCATGGCGGGGTCGGTGACTATGGTTCCTTAAGTCGTATTGGATGGCCCGGAAAAATGTTAGGCGTTCGGGGTCCGAGGGTACCGGGACCACTTGAAAGGCGTGGGCAAACGAAAATATGGGAATCAGACGGAATTATAGTTTTTTGCCGAAAAATTCAAAAAATGAGGAACGATCATGGCGGGGAGGTGACTATGGTTCCATAGGTCTTATTTGATGGCCCAGAAATTTTTTAGGCGATCGGTGTCCAGAGATCTCGGGACCACTTGGAAGGTGTGGGCTATATAGCACACGAAAATATGGGAATCGGGCGGATATCTATTGTTTTGGCCGTAAAATATAAAAATTGAGGAACGATCATAGTAGGGCGGTGACTATGGTTCCTTAGGTCTTATTTGATGGCCCGAAAAATTTTTAGGTGATCGGAGTCCGGGGGTCCCGGGACCACTTGTAATGCGTGGGCTATAGCACACGAAAATATGGGAATCAAGCGGAATTCTAGTTTTTTGGCCGTAAATCACAAAAAAATGAGGAACGGTCATGGCGGGACTGTGACTATGGTTTCTTAGGTCGTATTTGATGGCCCAGAAAATTTTAGGCTATTGGGGTCCGGGGTATCCCAGGACCACTTGGAAGGCGTGGGCTATTGCAAACGAAAATATGGGAATCGGGTGGAATTCTAGTTTTTTGGCCGTAAAATGCAAAGAATGAGGAACGATCATGACGGGACGGTGACTATGGTTCCTTAGGACGTATTTGATTGCCTGAAAAAATTTTAGGCATTCCGAGTCCGGGGGGCCCGACCCACTCGGAAGGCGTGGGCACACACGAAAATATGGGAATCGGGCGGAATTCTAGTTTTTTGGCCGAAAAATACAAAAAATGAGGAATAATCATGGCGGAGCAGTGACTACTGTTCTTTAGGTCGTCTTTTATGGCCCTGAAAAATTTTAGGCGATCGGGGTCCGGGGGTCCCGGGACCACTTGGAAGGCGTGGGCTATAGCACACGAAAATATGGGAATCGGGCGGAATTCTAGTATTTTTGCCGGGAAATGCAAAAAATGAGGAACGATCATGGCGGTGCGGTGACTATGGTTCCTTAGGTCGTATATGATGGCCCGAAAAACATTTAGGGGATCGGGTTCCAGGGGTCCTGGGACCACTTGGAAAGCGTGGGCTATAGCACACGAAAATTTGAGAATCGGGCGGAATTCTAGTTTTTTGGCCGTAAAATGCAAAAAATGAGGAACGATCATGGCGGGATGGTGACTATGGTTCCTTAAGTCTTATTTGATGGCCCGAAAAAATTAAAACGCTAAACAACGTGGAACAGTCATTGTAGGGCGGTATCTATGGTTCTCAAGGTCGTATTTGATGGCCCGAAAATTTTTTAAGCAATCCGCGTCCGGGGATCCTGGCCCACTCGGAATGTGTGGGCTATAGCACACACAAATATGGGAATCGGACGGAATTCTAGTGTTTTGGCCGTAAAATGCAAAACATGAGGAAAGGTCATGGCGGGGTGGTGACTATGGTTCCTTAGGTCGTATTTAATGGCCCGAAATTTTTTTAGGGAATCCAGTTCCGGGGGCCCCTACCCACTGGGGAGGCGTGGGCTATAGTAAACGAAAATATGGGAATCATGCAAACTTCTAGTTTTTTGGCCCAAAAAAGCAAAATATGAGGAACGATCATAGCGGGGCGGTGACTATGGTTCCTTAGGTCGTATTTGATGGCCCGGAAAAATTTTAGGCGATCGGGGTCCCGGAGTCCCGGGACCACTTGGAAGGCGTGTGCTATAGCACACGAAAATAAGGGTATCAGGCGAAATTCTAATTTTTTGGCCGTAAAATGCAAAATATGAGGAATGGTAATGGCGGGGCGGTAACTATGGTTCTTTAGGTCGTATTTCATGGCCCGGAAAATTTTTAGACGTTTGGGGTCCGGGGGCCCACGCACACTTGGAAGGCGTTGGCTATAGCACACGAAAATATGGGAATCGGGCGGAATTCTAGTTTTTTGGCCGTAAAATGCAAAACCTGAGGAAAGGTCATGGCGGGGCGGTGACTATGGTTCCCTAGGTCGTATTTTATGGTCCGGAAAAATCTTAGGCGATCGGGGTCCGGGTGTTCCGGGACCACTTGAAGGCGTGGGCTAGCACACGAAAATATGGGAATCGGGCATAATTCTAGATTTTTGGCCGTAAAATGCAAAACATGAGGAAAGCTCATGGTGGGGTCGGTGACTATGGTTCCTTAGGTCGTATTGGATGGCCCGGAAAAATGTTAGGCGTTCGGGGTCTGAGGGTCCCGGGACCACTTGAAAGGCGTGGGCAAATGAAAATATGGGAATTGGACGGAATTATAGTTTTTTTGACGAAAAATTCAAAAAATGAGGAACGATCATGGCGGGGAGGTGGCTATGGTTCCTTAGGTCTTTTTTGATGGCCCAGAAATTTTTTAGGCGATCGGTGTCCGGAGATCCCGGGACCATTTGGAAGGTGTGGGCTATATAGCACACGAAAATATGGGAATCAGGCGGAAATCTATTATTTTGGCCGTAAAATATAAAAATTGAGGAACGATCATAGTAGGGCGGTGACTATGGTTCCTTAGGTCTTATTTGATGGCCCGAAAATTTTTTAGGTGATCGGAGTCCAGGGGTCCCGGGACCACTTGTAATGCGCGGGCTATAGCACACGAAAATATGGGAATTAAGCGGAATTCTACTTTTATGGTCGTAAATCACAAAAAAATGAGGAACGGTCATGGCGGGGCTGTGACTATGGTTTCTTAGGTCGTATTTGATGGCCCAGAAAATTTTAGGCTATCGGGGTCCGGGGTGTCCCAGGACCACTTGGAAGGCGTGGGCTATTGCAAACGAAAATATGGGAATCGGGTGGAATTCTAGTTTTTTGGCCGTAAAATGCAAAGAATGAGGAACGATCATGACGGAACGGTGACTATGGTTCCTTAGGACGTATTTGACTGCCCGAAAAAATTTTAGGCATTCCGAGTCCGGGGGCCCGGCCCACTCGGAAGGCGTGGGCACACACGAAAATATGGGAATTGGGCGGAATTCTAGTTTTTTGGCCAAAAAATGCCTAATATGAGGAATGATCAAGGAGGGGCAGTGACAATGGTTCCTCGAGTCTTTTTTTATAGTACGGAAAAATTTTAGGCGATCGGGGTCCGTGGGGCCCGGGACCAGTCGGAATGCGTGGGCTATAGCACACGAAAATATGGGAATGGGGCGGAATTCTAGTTTTTTGGCCGAAAAATACAAAAAATGAGGAATAATCATGGCGGAGCAGTGACTATTGTTCTTTAGGTCGTATTTTATGGCGCTGAAAAATTTTAGGCGATCGGGGTCCGGGGGTCCCAGGACCACTTGGAAGGCGTGGGCTATAGCACACGAAAATTTGGGAATCGGGCGGAATTCTAGTTTTTTGGCCGTAAAATGCAAAAAATGAGGAACGATCATGGCGGGATGCTGACTATGGTTCCTTAAGTCTTATTTGATGGCCCGTAAAAATTAAAACGCAAAACAACGTGGAACAGTCATTAGAGGGCGGTATCTATGGTTCTCAAGGTCGTATTTGATGGCCCGACAATTTTTTAAGCAATCCGCGTCCGGGGATCCTGGCCCACTCGGAATGTGTGGGCTATAGCACACACAAATATGGGAATCGTACGGAATTCTAGTGTTTTGGCCGTAAAATGCAAAACATGAGGAAAGGTCATGGCGGGGTGGTGACTATGGTTCCTTAGGTCGTATTTAATGGACCGAAAGTTTTTTAGGGAATCCAGTTCCGGGGGCCCCTACCCACTGGGGAGGGGTGGCCTATAGTAAACGAAAATATGGGAATCATGCAAACTTCTAGTGTTTTGGCCCAAAAAAGCAAAATATGAGGAACGATCATGGCGGGGCGGTGACTATGGTTCCTTAGGTCGGATTTGATGGCCCGGAAAAATTTTAGGCGATCGGGGTCCCGGAGTCCCGGGACCACTTGGAAGGCGTGGGCTATAGCACACGAAAATATGGGAATCAGGCGAAATTCTAATTTTTTGGCCGTAAAACGCAAAATATGAGGAATGGTAATGGCGGGGCGGTAACTATGGTTCGTTAGGTCATATTTCATGGCCCAAATAATTTTTAGACGTTCGGGGTCCGGGGCCCACGCACACTTGGAAGGCGTATAGCACACAAAAATATGGGAATCGGGCGGAATTCTAGTTTTTTGGCCGTAAAATGCAAAACATGAGGAAAGGTCATGGCGGGGCGGTGACTATGGTTCCTTAGGTCGTATTTTATGGTCCGGAAAAATCTTAGGCGATCGGGGTCCGGGGGTTCCGTGACCACTTGAAGGTGTGGGCTATATAGCACACGAAAATATGGGAATCACGCGGAAATCTATTGTTTTGGCCGTAAAATGTAAAAAATGAGGAATGATCATGGCGGGATGGTGACTATGGTTCCTTAAGTCTTATTTGATGGCCCGAAAAAATTAAAACGCAAAACAACGTTTAACGATCATGGTAGGGCGGTATCTATGGTTCTCAAGGTCGTATTTGATGTCCCGAAATTTTTTTAAGCAATCCGCGTCCGGGGATCCTGGCCCACTCGGAATGTGTGGGCTATAGCACACGCGAATATGGGAATCGGACGAAATTCTAGTGTTTTGGCCGTAAAATGCAAAACATGAGGAAAGGTCATGGCGGGGTGGTGACTATGGTTCCTTAGGTCGTATTTAATGGCCCGAAAGTTTTTTAGGGAATCCAGTTCCGGGGGCCCTTACCCACTGGGGAGGCGTGGGAGTAAACCAAAAATATGGGAATCATGCAAACTACTAGTTTTTTGGCCCAAAAAAGCAAAATATGGGGAACGATCATGGCGGGGCGGTGACTATGGTTCCTTAGGTCGTATTTGATGGACCGAAAAAATTTTAGGCGATCGGGGTCCCGGAGTCCCGGGACCACTTGGAAGGCGTGGGCTATAGCACACGAAAATATGGGAATCAGGCGAAATTCTAATTTTTTGGCCGTAAAACGCAAAATATGAGGAATGGTAAAGGCGGGGCGGTAACTATGGTTCGTTAGGTCGTATTTCATTGCCCGGAAAATTTTTAGACGTTCGGGGTCCGGGGGCCCACGCACACTTGGAAGGCGTATAGCACACAAAAATATGGGAATCGGGCGGAATTCTAGTTTTTGGCCGTAAAATGCAAAACATGAGGAAAGGTCATGGCGGGGCGGTGACTATGGTTCCTTAGGTCGTATTTTATGGTCCGGAAAAATCTTAGGCGATCGGGGTCCGGGGGTTCCGGGACCACTTGAAGGCGTGGGCTAGCACACGAAAATATGGGAATCGGGCATAATTCTAGTTTTTTGGCCGTAAAATGCAAAACATGAGGAAAGCTCATGGCGGGGTCGGTGACTATGGTTCCTTAGGTCGTATTGGATGGCCCGGAAAAATGTTAGGCGTTCTGGGTCCGAGGGTCCCGGGACCACTTGAAAGGCGTGGGCAAACGAAAATATGGGAATCGGACGGAATAATAGTTTTTTGGCCGAAAAATTCAAAAAATGAGGAACGATCATGGCAGGGAGGTGACTATGGTGCCTTAGGTCTTATTTGATGGCCCAGAAAATTTTTAGGCGATCGGTGTCCGGAGGTCCCGGGACCACTTGGAAGGTATGGGCTATATAGCACACGAAAATATGGGAATCACGCGGAAATCAATTGTTTTGGCCGTAAAATGTAAAAAATGAGGAACGATCATGGCGGGATGGTGACTATGGTTCCTTAAGTCTTATTTGATGGCCCGAAAAAATTAAAACGCAAAACAATGTTGAACGATCATGGTAGGGCGGTATCTATGGTTCTCAAGGTCGTATTTGATGGCCCGAAATTTTTTTAAGCAATCCGCGTCCGGGGATCCTGGCCCACTCGGAATGTGTGGGCTATAGCACACGCAAATATGAGAATCGGACGGAATTCTAGTGTTTTGGCCGTAAAATGCAAAACATGAGGAAAGGTCAGGGCGGGGTGGTGACTATGGTTCCTTAGGTCGTATTTAATGGCCCGAAAGTTTTTTAGGGAATCCAGTTCCGGGGGCCCTTACCCACTGGGGAGGCGTGGGAGTAAACGAAAATATGGGAATCATGCAAACTTCTAGTTTTTTGGCCCAAAAAAGCAAAATATGGGGAACGATCATGGCGGGGCGGTGAGTATGGTTCCTTAGGTCGTATTTGATGGACCGAAAATATTTTAGGCGATCGGGGTCCCGGGACCACATGGAAGGCGTGGGCTATAGCACACGAAAATATGGGAATCAGGCGAAATTCTAATTTTTTGGCCGTAAAACGCAAAATATGCGGAATGGTAATGGCGGGGCGGTAACTATGGTTCTTTAGGTCGTATTTCATTGCCCGGAAAATTTTTAGACGTTCGGGGTCCGGGGGCCCACGCACACTTGGAAGGCGTATAGCACACAAAAATATGGGAATCGGGCGGAATTCTAGTTTTTTGGCCGTAAAATGCAAAACATGAGGAAAGGTCATGGCGGGGCGGTGAGTATGGTTCCTTAGGTCGTATTTTATGGTCCGGAAAAATCTTAGGCCATCGGGGTCTGGGGGTTCCGGGACCACTTGAAGGCGTGGGCTAGCACACGAAAATATGGGAATCGGGCATAATTCTAGTTTTTTGGCCGTAAAATGCAAAACATGAGGAAAGCTCATGGCGGGGTCGGTGACTATGGTTCCTTAGGTCGTATTGGATGGCCCGGAAAAATGTTAGGCGTTCTGGGTCCGAGGGTCCCGGGACCACTTGAAAGGCGTGGGCAAACGAAAATATGGGAATCGGACGGAATTATAGTTTTTTGGCCGAAAAATTCAAAAAATGAGGAACGATCATGGCAGGGAGGTGACTATGGTGCCTTAGGTCTTATTTGATGGCCCAGAAAATTTTTAGGCGATCGGTGTCCGGAGGTCCCGGGACCACTTGGAAGGTATGGGCTATATAGCACACGAAAATATGGGAATCACGCGGAAATCAATTGTTTTGGCCGTAAAATGTAAAAAATGAGGAACGATCATGGTGGGATGGTGACTATGGTTCCTTAAGTCTTATTTGATGGCCCGAAAAAATTAAAACGCAAAACAACGTGGAACGGTCATGGTAGGGCGGTATCTATGGTTCTCAAGGTCGTATTTGATGGCCCGGAAGTTTTTTAAGCAATCCGCATCCGGGGATCCTGGCCTACTCGTAATGTGTGGGCTATAGCACACACAAATATGGGAATCAGACGGAATTCTAGTGTTTTGGCCGTAAAATGCAAAACATGAGGAAAGGTCATGGCGGGGTGGTGACTATGGTTCCTTAGGTCGTATTTAATGGCCCGAAAGGTTTTTAGGGAATCCAGTTCCGGGGGCCCCTACCCACTCGGGAGGCGTGGGCTATAGTAAACGAAAATATGGGAATCATGCAAACTTCTAGTTTTTTGGCCCAAAAAAGCAAAATATGATGAACGATCATGGCGGGGCAGTGACTATGGTTCCTTAGCTCGTATTTGATGTACCGGAAAAATATTAGGCGATCGGGGTCCCGGAGTCCCGGGACCACTTGGTAGGCGTGGGCTATACCACACGAAAATATGGGAATCAGGCGAAATTCTAATTTTTTGGCCGTAAAACGCAAAATATGCGGAATGGTAATGGCGGGGCGGTAACTATGGTTCTTTAGGTCGTATTTCATTGCCCGGAAAATTTTTAGACGTTCGGGGTCCGGGGGCCCACGCACACTTGGAAGGCGTATAGCACACAAAAATATGGGAATCGGGCGGAATTCTAGTTTTTTGGCCGTAAAATGCAAAACATGAGGAAAGGTCATGGCGGGGCGGTGACTATGGTTCCTTAGGTCGTATTTTATGGTCTGGAAAAATCTTAGGCGATCGGGGTCCGGGGGTTCCGGGACCACTTGAAGGCGTGGGCTAGCACACGAAAATATGGGAATCGGGCATAATTCTAGTTTTTTGGTCGTAAAATGCAAAACATGAGGAAAGCTCATGGCGGGGTCGGTGACTATGGTTCCTTAGGTCGTATTGGATGGCCCGGAAAAATGTTAGGCGTTCTGGGTCCGAGGGTCCCGGGACCACTTGAAAGGCGTGGGCAAACGAAAATATGGGAATCGGACGGAATTATAGTTTTTTGGCCGAAAAATTCAAAAAATGAGGAACGATCATGGCAGGGAGGTGACTATGGTGCCTTAGGTCTTATTTGATGGCCCAGAAAATTTTTAGGCGATCGGTGTCCGGAGGTCCCGGGACCACTTGGAAGGTATGGGCTATATAGCACACGAAAATATGGGAATCACGCGGAAATCAATTGTTTTGGCCGTAAAATGTAAAAAATGAGGAACGATCATGGTGGGATGGTGACTATGGTTCCTTAAGTCTTATTTGATGGCCCGAAAAAATTAAAACGCAAAACAACGTGGAACGGTCATGGTAGGGCGGTATCTATGGTTCTCAAGGTCGTATTTGATGGCCCGGAAGTTTTTTAAGCAATCCGCATCCGGGGATCCTGGCCTACTCGTAATGTGTGGGCTATAGCACACACAAATATGGGAATCAGACGGAATTCTAGTGTTTTGGCCGTAAAATGCAAAACATGTGGAAAGGTCATGGCGGGGTGGTGACTATGGTTCCTTAGGTCGTATTTAATGGCCCGAAAGGTTTTTAGGGAATCCAGTTCCGGGGGCCCCTACCCACTCGGGAGGCGTGGGCTATAGTAAACGAAAATATGGGAATCATGCAAACTTCTAGTTTTTTGGCCCAAAAAAGCAAAATATGATGAACGATCATGGCGGGGCAGTGACTATGGTTCCTTAGCTCGTATTTGATGTACCGGAAAAATATTAGGCGATCGGGGTCCCGGAGTCCCGGGACCACTTGGTAGGCGTGGGCTATACCACACGAAAATATGGGAATCAGGCGAAATTCTAATTTTTTGGCCGTAAAACGCAAAATATGAGGAATGGTAATGGCGGGGCGGTAACTATGGTTCTTTAGGTCGTATTTCATGGCCCGAAAATTTTTTAGACGTTCGGGGTCCGGGGGCCCACGCACACTTGGAAGGCGAGAGTTATAGCACACGAAAATATGGGAATCGGGCGGAATTCTAGTTTTTTGGCCGTAAATCACAAAAAAATGAGGAACGGTCATGGCGGGGCTGTGACTATGGTTTCTTAGGTCGTATTTGATGGCCCAGAAAATTTTAGGCTATCGGGGTCCGGGGTGTCCTAGGACCACTTGGAAGGCGTGGGCTATTGCAAACGAAAATATGGGAATCGGGTGGAATTCTAGTTTTTTGGCTGTAAAATGCAAAGAATGAGGAACGATCATGAAGGGACGGTGACTATGGTTCCTTAGGACGTATTTGATTGCCCGAAAAAATTTTAGGCGATCCGAGTCCGGGGGGCCGGCCCACTCGGAAGGCATGGTCACACGCGAGTATATGGGAATCAGGCGGAATTCTAGTTTTTTGGCCAAAAAATGCCAAATATGAGGAACGATCAAGGCAGGGCGGTGACTACGGTTCCTTAAGTCTTTTTTATGGTACGGAAACATTTTAGGCGATCGGGGTCCGTGGGGCCCGGGACCAGTCGGAATGCGTGGGCTATATAGCACACGAAAATATGGGAATGGGGCGGAATTCTAGTTTTTTGGCTGAAAAATACAAAAAATGAGGAATAATCATGGCGGAGCAGTGACTATTGTTCTTTAGGTCGTATTTTATGGCCCTGAAAAATTTTAGGCGATCGGGGTCCGGGGGTCCCGGGACCACTTGGAAGGCGTGGGCTATAGCACACGAAAATATGGGAATCGGTCGGAATTCTAGTTTTTTTGTCGGGAAATGCAAAAAATAAGGAACGATCATGGCGGTGCGGTGACTATGGTTCCTTAGGTCGTATATGATGGCCCGAAAATATTTTAGGGGATCCGGGTCCAGGGGTCCTGGGACCACTTGGAAGGCGTGGGCTATAGCACACGAAAATTTGGGAAGCGGGCGGAATTCTAGTTTTTTTGCCGTAAAATGCAAAAAATGAGGAACGATCATGGCGGTGTGGTGACTATGGTTCCTTAAGTCTTATTTGATGGCCCGAAAAAATTAAAACGCAAAACAACGTGGAACGGTCATGGTAGGGCGGTATCTATGGTTCTCAAGGTCGTATTTGATGGCCCGAAATTTTTTTAAGCAATCCGCGTCCGGGGATCCTGGCCCACTCGTAATGTGTGGGCTATAGCACACGCAAATATGGGAATCGGACGGAATTCTAGTGTTTTGGCCGTAAAATGCAAAACATGAGGAAAGGTCATGGCGGGGTGGTGACTATGGTTCCTTAGGTCGTATTTAATGGCCCGAAATATTTTTAGGGAATCCAGTTCTGGGGGCCCCTACCCACTGGGGAGGCGTGGGCTATAGTAAACGAAAATATGGGAATCATGCAAACTTCTAGTTTTTTGGCCCAAAAAAGCAAAATATGAGGAACGATCATGGCGGGGCAGTGACTATGGTTCCTTAGGTCGTATTTGATGGACCGGAAAAATTTTAGGCGATCCGGGTCCCAGAGTCCCAGGACCACTTGGAAGGCGTGGGCTATACCACACGAAAATATGGAATCAGGCGAAATTCTAGTTTTTTGGCCGTAAAACGCAAAATATGAGGAATGGTAATGGCGGGGTGGTAACTGTGGTTCTTTAGGTCGTATTTCATGGGCCGGAAAATTTTTAGACATTCGGGGTCCGGGGGCCCACGCACACTTGGAAGGCGTGGGCTATAGCACACGAAAATATGGGAATCAGGCGGAATTCTTGTTTTTTGGCCGTAAAATGCAAAATATGAGGAAAGGTCATGGCGGGGCGGTGACTATGGTTCCTTAGGTCGTATTTTATGGTCCGGAAAAATCTTAGACGATCGGGATCCAGGGGTTCCGGGACCACATGAAGGCGTGGGCTAGCACACGAAAATATGGGAATCGGGAATAATTCTAGTTTTTTGGCCGTAAAATGCAAAACATTAGGAAAGCTCGTGGCGGGGTCGGTGTCTATGGTTCCTTAGGTCGTATTGGATGGCCCGGAAAAATGTTAGGCGTTCTAGGTCCGAGGGTCCCGGGACCACTTGAAAGGCGTGGGCAAACGAAAATATGTGAATCGGACGGAATTATAGTTTTTTGGCCGAAAAATTCAAAAAATGAGGAACGATCATGGCAGGGAGGTGACTATGGTTCCTTAGGTCTTATTTGATGGCCCAGAAAATTTTTAGGCGATCGGTGTCCGGAGGTCCCGGGACCACTTGGAACGTGTGGGCTATATAACACACGAAAATATGGGAATCACGCGGAATTCTAGTTTTTTGCCGTAAATCACAAAAGAAATGAGGAACGGTCATGGCGGGGCTGTGACTATGTTTTTTTAGGTCGTATTTGATGGCCCAGAAAATTTTAGGCTATCGGGGTCCGGGGTGTCCCAGGACCACTTGGAAAGCGTGGGCTATTGCAAACGAAAATATGGGAATCGGGTGGAATTCTAGTTCTTTGGCCGTAAAATGCAAAGAATGAGGAACGATCATGATGGGACGGTGACTATGGTTTCTTAGGACGTATTTGATTGCTCGAAAATTTTTTAGGCGATCCGAGTCCGGGGGGTTCGGCCCACTCGGAAGGCGTGGGCACACACGAAAATATGGGAATCGAGCGGAATTCTAGTTTTTTGGCCACAAAATGCCAAATATGAGGAACGATCAAGGCGGGGCGGTGACTATGGTTCCTTAAGTCTTCTTTTATGGTACGGAAAAATTTTAGGCGATCGGGATCCGTGGGGCCCGGGACCAGTCTGAATGCGTGGGCTATAGCAGACGAAAATATGGGAATGGGGCGGAATTCTAGTTTTTTGGCCGAAAAATAAAAAAAATGAGGAATAATCATGGCGGAGTAGTGACTATTGTTCTTTAGGTCATATTTTATGGCCTTGAAAAATTTTAGGCGATCGGGGTCCGGGGGTCCCGGGACCACTTGGAAGGCGTGGGCTATAGCACACGAAAATATGAGAATCGGGCGGAATTCTAATTTTTTTGCCGAGAAATGCAAAAAATGAGGAACGATCATGGCGGTGCGGTGACTATGGTTCCTTAGGTCGTATATGATGGCCCGAAAATTTTTTAGGGGATCGGGGTCCAAGGGTCCTGGGATCACTTGGAAGGCGTGGGCTATAGCATACGAAAATTTGGGAATCGGGCGGAATTCTACTTTTTTGGCCGTAAAAAGTAAAAAATGAGGAACGATCATGGCGGGGTGGTGACTATGGTTCCTTAAGTCTTATTTGATGGCCCGAAAAAATTAAAATGCAAAACAATGTGGAACGGTCATTGTAGGGAGATATCTATGGTTCTCAAATTTGATGGCCCTAAAAAAATTTAAGCAATCCGCGTCCGGAGTTCCTGGCCCACTCGGAATGTGTGGGCTATAGCACACGCAAATATGGGAATCGGACGGAATTCTAGTGTTTTGGCCGTAAAATGCAAAACTTGAGGAAAGGTCATGGCGGGGTGGTGACTATGGTTCCTTAGGTCGTATTTAATGGCCCGAAAGTTTTTTAGGGAATCCAGTTCCGGGGGCCCCTACCCATTGGGGAGGCGTGGGCTATAGTAAACGAAAATATGGGAATCATGCAAACTTATAGTTTTTTGGCCCAAAAAAGCAAAATATGAGGAACGATCATGGTGGGGAGGTGACTATGGTTCCTTAGGTCGTATTTGATGGACCAGAAAAATTTTAGGCGATCGGGGTCCCGGAGTCCCGGGACCACTTGGAAGGCGTGGGCTATAGCACAGAAAATATGGGAATCAGGCGAAATTCTAATTTTTTGGCTGTAAAACGCAAAATATGAGGAATGGTAATGGCGGGGCAGTAACTATGGTTCTTTAGGTCATATTTCATGGCCCGGAAAATTTTTAGACGTTCGGGGTCCGGGGGCCAACGCACACTTGGAAGGCGTGGGCTATAGCACACGAAAATATGGGTATCGGGTGGAATTCTAGTTTTTTGGCCGTAAAATGCAAAACATGAGGAAAGGTCATGGCGGGGCGGTGACTATGGTTCCTTAGGTCGTATTTTATGGTCCGGAAAAATCTTAGGCGATCGGGGTCCGGAGGTTCCGGGACCACTTGAAGGCGTGGGCTAGCACACGAAAAATATGGGAATCGGGCATAATTCTAGTTTTTTTGGCCGTAAAATGCAAAACATGAGGAAAGCTCATGGCGGGGTTGGTGACTATGGTTCCTTATGTCGTATTGGATGTCCCGGAAAAATGTTAGGCATTCGGGGTCCGAGGGTCCCGGGTCCATTTGAATGGCGTGGGCAAACGAAAATATGAGAATCGGACGGAATTATAGTTTTTTGGCCGAAAAATTCAAAAAATGAGGAACGATCATGGCGGGGAGGTGACTATGGTTCCTTAGGTCTTATTTGATGGCCCAAAATTTTTTTAGGCGATCTATGTCCGGAGGTCCTGGGACCACTTGGAAGGTGTGGGCTATATAGTACACGAAAATATGGGAATCAGGCGGAAATCAATTGTTTTGGCCGTAAAATGTAAAAATTGAAGAACGATCATAGTGGGGCGGTGACTATGGTTCCATAGGTCTTATTTGATGGCCCAAAAAAGTTTTAGGTGATCAGACTCCGGCGGTCCCGGGACCACTTGGAATGCGCGGGTTATAGCACACGAAAATATGGGAATCAAGCGGAATTCTAGTTTTTTGGTCGTAAATCACAAAAAAATGAGGAACGGTCATGGCGGGGCTGTGACTATGGTTTCTTAGGTTGTATTTGATGGCCCAGAAAATTTTAGGCTATCGGGGTCCGGGGTGTCCCAGGACCACTTGGAAGGCGTGGGCTATTGCAAACGAAAATATGGGAATCGGGTGGAATTCTAGTTTTTTGGCCGTAAAATGCAAAGAATGAGGAACGATCATGACAGGACGGTGACTATGGTTCCTTAGGACGTATTTGATTGCCCGAAAAAATTTTAGGCTATCCGAGTCCGCGGGGGCCGGCCCACTCGGAAAGCGAGGGCACACACGAAAATATGGGAATCGGGTAGAATTCTAGTTTTTTGGCCAAAAAATGCCAAATATGAGAAACGGTCATGGCAGGGCGGTATCTATGGTTCTCAAGGTCGTATTTGATGGCCCGAAATGTTTTTATGCAATCCGCATCCGGGGGTCCTGGCCCACTCGGAATGTGTGGGCTATAGCACACGAAAATATGGGAATGGGGCGGAATTCTAGTTTTTTGGCCGAAAAATACAATAAATGAGTAATAATCATGGCGGAGCGGTGACTATGGTTCATTAGGTCGTATTTGACAGACCAGAAAAATTTTAGGCGATCCGGGGGTCTGGGGTCCCGGGACCACTTGGAAGGCATGGGCTATATAGCACACGAAAATATGGGAATCTGGCGGAATTCTAGTTTTTTTGTCGAAAAACGCAAAAAAATGAGGAACAATCATGGCGGTGCGGCGACTAAGGTTCCTTAGGTCGTATATGATGGCCCGAAAATTTTTTATGGGATCGGGGTCCAGGGGGCCCGGGACCACTCGGAAGGCGAGGGCTATGGCACACGAAAATATGGGAATCAGGCGTAATTCTAGTTTTTTGGCCGAAAAATGTGAAAAATGAGGAATAATCATGGCGGAGCACTGACTATTGTTCTTTATATCGTATTATATGGCCCTGAAAAATTTTAGGCGATAGGGGTCCGGAGGTCCCGGGACCACTTGGAAGGCGTGGGCTATAGCACACGAAAATATGGGAATCGGGCGGAATTCTAGTTTTTTTGCCGAAAAATGCATAAAATGAGGAATGATCTTTGCGGTGCGATGACTATGGTTCCTTAGGTCGTATATGATGGCCCGAAAAATTTTTAGGGGATCGGGGTTCAGGGATCCTGGGACCACTTGGAAGGCGTGGGCTATAGCATACGAAAATATGGGAATCGGGCGGAATTCTAGTTTTTTCGCCGTAAAATACAAAAAATGAGGAACGATCATGGCGGGGTGGTGACTATGGTTCCTTAAGTCTTATTTGATGGCCCGGAAAAATTAAAACGCAAAACAACGTGGAACGGTCATGGCAGGGCGGTATATATGGTTCTCAAGGTCGTATTTGATGGCACGAAAATTTTTTAAGCAATCCGCATCTGGGGGTCCTGGCCCACTCGGAATGTGTGGGCTATAGCACACGCAAATATGGGAATCAGACGGAATTCTAGTGTTTTGGCCGTAAAATGCAAAACATGAGGAAAGGTCATGGCGGGGTGGTGACTATGGTTCCTTAGGTGTTATTTGATGGCACAAAAATATTTTAGGCAATCCAGTTCCGGAGGGCCTTACCCACTGGGGAGGCGTGGGCTATAGCAAACGAAAATATGGGAATCATGCAAACTTCTAGTTTTTTGGCCCAAAAAAGCAAAATATGAGGAATGATCATGGAGGGGTGGTGAATATGGTTCCTTAGGTCGTATTTAATGGCTCTTAAAAATTTTTAGGCGATCGGGGTCCGGGAGTCCCGGGACCACTTGGAAGGCGTGGGCTATAGCACACGAAAATATGGGAATCAAGCGAAATTGTAATTTTTTTGGCCGTAAAATGGAAACTATGAGGAATGGTAATGGAGGGGCGGTAACTATGGTTCTTTAGGTCATATTTCATGGCCCGGAAACTTTTTAGATGTTCGGGGTCCGGGAGCACACGCCCCCTCGGAAGGCGTGGGCTATAGCACACGAAAATATGGGAATCGAGCGGAATTCTAGTTTTTTTGCCGTAAAATGCAAAACATGAGGAAAGGTCATGGAGGGGCGGTGACTATGGTTCCTTAGGTCGTATTTTATGGTCCGGAAAAATCTTAGGCGATCGGGGTCCGGGGATTTCGGGGCCACTTGAAGGTGTGGGCTAGCACACGAAAATATGGGAATCAGGCATAATTCTAGTTTTTTTGCCGTAAAATGCAAAACATGAGGAAAGCTCATGGCGGGGTCGGTGACTATGGTTCCTTAGGTCGTATTGGATGGCCCGGAAAAATGTTAGTCGTTTGGGGTCCGGGGGTCCCGGGACCACTTGAAACGCGTGGGTTATAACAAACGAAAATATGGGAATCGGGCGAAATTATAGTTTTTTGGCAGAAAAATTCAATAAATGAGGAACGATCATGGCGGGGAGGTGACTATGGTTCCTTAGGTCGTATTTGATGGCCCGAAAAATTTTAGGCTATCGGGGTCCGTGGTGTCCCCGGACCACTTGAAGGCGTGGGATATTGCAAACGAATATATGGGAATGGGGCGGAATTCTAGTTTTTTGGCCAAATAATGCCAAATATGAGGAACGATCAAGGCAGGGCGATGACTATGGTTCCTTAAGTCTTTTTTTATGGTACGGAAAAATTTTAGGCGATCGGGGTCTGTGGGGCCCGGGACCACTCGGAATGCGTGGGCTATAGCACACCAAAATATGGGAATCGCGCGGAATTCTAGTTTTTTGACCGAAAAACGCAAAACATGAGGAATGATCATGGCGAGGCAGTGAATATGGTTCATTAGGTCGTATTTGATGGACCAGAAAACTTTTAGATGATCCGGGGGTCCCGGAGTCCCGGGACCACTTGGAAGGCGTGGGCTATATAGCACACAAAAATATGGGAATCGGGCGGAATTCTAGTTTTTTTGCTGAAAAACGCAAAAAATGAGGAACGATCATGGCGGGGCGGTGACTAAGGTTCCTTAGGTCGTATTTGATGGCTCCGAAACATTTTATGCGATCGGCGTCAGGGGTGCCCGGGACCACTCGGAAGGCGAGGGCTATAGCACAAGAAAATATGGGAATCGGGCGAAATTCTAGTTTTTTTGCTGAAAAATGCAAAAAATGAGGAATAATCATGGCGGAGCAGTGACTATTGTTCTTTAGGTCGTATTTTATGGCCCTGAAAAATTTTAGGCGATCGGGGTCCGGGGGTCCCGGGATCACTTGGAAGGCGTGGGCTGCACACGAAAATATGGGAATCGGGCGGAATTCTAGTTTTTTTGCCGGAAAATGCAAAAAATGAGGAACGATCATGGCGGTGCGGTGATTATGGTTCCTTAGGTCGTATATGATGGCCCGAAAATATTTGAGCGGATCGGGGTCCTGGGACCACTTGGAAGGCGTGGGCTGTAGCACACGAAAATATGGGAATCAGGAGGAATTCTAGTTTTTTGGCCGTAATATGCAAAAAATGAGGAACGATCATGGCGGGGTGGTGACTATGGTTCCTTAAGTTTTATTTGATGGCCCGAAAAAATTAAAACGCAAAACAACGTGGAACGGTCATGGCAGGGCGGTATCTATGGTTCTCAAGGTCGTATTTGATGGCCCGAAAATTTTTTAAGCAATCCGCATCCGGGGGTCCTGGCCCACTCGGAATGTGTGGGCTATATCACACGCAAATATGGGAATCGGACGGAATTCTAGTGTTTTGGCCGTAAAATGCAAAACATGAGGAAAGGTCATGGCGGGGTGGTGACTATGGTTCCTTAGGTCGTATTTGATGGCCCAAAATTGTTTTAGGCAATCCAGTTCAGGGGGGCCCAACCCACTGGGGAGGCGTGGGCTATAGCAAACGAAAATATGGGAATCATGCAAACTTCTAGTTTTTTGGCCCAAAAGCAAAATATGAGGAACGATCATGGCGGGGCGGTGACTATGGTTCCTTAGGTCGTATTTAATGGCCCGTAAAAATTTTAGGCGATCGGGGTCCGGGAGTCCCGGGACCACTTGGAAGGCGTGGGCTATAGCACACGAAAATATGGGAATCAGGCAAAATTCTATTTTTTTGGCCGTAAAACGCAAAATATGAGGAATGGTAATGGCGGGGCGGTAACTATGCTTCTTTAGGTCGTATTTCATGGCCCGAAAAATTTTTAGACGTTCGGGCTCGCCCACGCCCACTCGGAAGGCGTGGGCTATATAGCACACAAAAATATGGGAATCGGGCGGAATTCTAGTTTTTTGGCTGTAAAATGCAAAACATGAGGAAAGGTCATGGTGGGGCGGTGACTATGGTTCCTTAGGTCGTATTTTATGGTCTAAAAAAATCTTAGGCGATCGGGGTCCGGGGGTTCCGGGACCACTTGAAGGAGTGGGCTAGCACACGAAAATATGGGAATCGGGCATAATTCTAGTGTTTTGGCCGTAAAATGCCAAAAATGAGTAAATGTCATGGCGGGGCGGTGACTATGGTTCCTTAGGTCGTATTTGATTGCCCGAAAAAAATTTAGGCGATCCGATTTCGGGGGGCCCTACCCACTGGGAAGGTGTGAGCTATAGAACACGAAAATATGGGAATCGGGCGGAATTCTAGTTTTTAGGCTGAAAAATTCAAAAAATGGGGAACGATGATGTTGGTGCGGTAACTATGGTTCCTTAATTCGTATTTGATGGACCGAAATACTTTTATGCGATCCGAGTATTGGGTGGACGACCCACTTGTAAGGCGTGGGCTATAGCACAAGAAAATATGGGAATAAGGCGGAATTCTAGTTTTTTTTGAAGAAATACGCAAAAATGAGGAACGATCATGGTGGAGCGGTGACTATAGTTCATCATGTCGTATTTTATGGCCCGAAAAATTTTTAGACGAACCGAGTCCGGGGGGCTGGCCCACACGGAAGGCGTGGGTTATAGCACACGAAAATATGGGAATCGGGTGAAATTCAAGATATTTTCGCAAAAAACGCAAAACATTAGGAACAATGATGGCGGGGCGGTGACTATGGTTCCTTAAGTCGTATTTGATGGCCCAGAAAAATTTTCGGCGATTAGGGCCCGGGCATCCCGGGACCACTGGGAAGGCATGGGCTATAACACACGAAAATATGGGAATCGGGCAGAATTCTAGTTTTTTGGCCGTAAAATGCAAAAAATGAGGAAAGGTCATGGCGGGTCGGTGACTATGGTTCCTTAGGTCTTATTTGATGGCTTGGAAAAATTTTAGGCAATCGGGTTCCGGGGGGCTACCCACTGGGAAGGCGTGGGCTATAGCACACGAAAATATGGGAATCAAGTGGAATTCTAGTTATTTTGGCCGTAAAATGCAAAAAATGAGGAACGTTCATGGTGGGGCGGTGACTATGGTTCCTTAGGTCGTATTTGTTGGCCCGAAAACTTTTTAGGCGATCCGAGTCGGGGGAGGTCGGCCCACTCGGAAGGCGTGGGCGCACACAAAAATATGGGAATCGGGCGGGATTCTAGTTTTTGGCCAAAAACGCAAAATATGAGGAACGATCATGGGGGGGCGATGACTATGGTTCCTTAGGTCGTATCTTTTGGTACAGAAAAATTTTAGGCGATCGGGATCCAGGGGGCCCGGGAACACTCGGAATGCGTGGGCTATAGCACAAGAAAATATGGGAATCGCGCGGAATTCTAGTTTTTCAGCCGTAAATTGCAAAAAATGAAGAACGATCATGGCGAGACGGTGACTATAGTTCCTTAGGTCGTATTTGATGGTATGGAAAATTTTTAGGCGATCGGGGTCCGGGGGGCCCTGGACCACTCGGAATGCGTGGGCTATAGCACACGAAAATATGGGAATCGCGCGGAATTCTAGTTTTTTTACCAAAAAATGCTAAACATGAGGAATGATCATGGCGGGGCGATGACTATGGTTCATTAGGTCGTATTTGATGGCCCAGAAAAATTTTAGGCGATCCGGAGTCTGGGGGTCCCGGGACCACTTGGAAGGCGTGGGCTATAGCACACGAAAATATGGGAATCGCGCGGAATTCTAGTTTTTTTGCCATAAAATGCAAAAAATGAAGAAAGGTCAAGATGGGGAAGTGACCATGGTTCCTTTGGTCATATTTGATGGCCCAGAAAACTTTTAGGCGATCCGAGGTCCGGTGGTCCCGGGACCACTTGGAAGGGGTGGGCTATAGCACACAAAAATATGGGAATCGGGCGGAATTCTAGTTTTTTGGCCGAAAAATTCAAAAAATGGGGAACGATCATGGCGGTGCAGTGACTATGGTTCCTTAGGTTGTATTTGATGGCCCGAATTTTTTTTAGGCGATCACAGTTTGGGGGGGGCTGGCCCACTCGAAAGGCGTGGGCTATTGCACACGAAAATATGGGAATCGGGCGGAATTCTTGTTTTTTGGCCGAAAAATGCAAAAAATGAGGAACGATCATGGTGAGGCGGTGTCTATGGTTCCTTATGTCGTATTGGATGGCCCAGAAAATTTTTAGGCGAATCGAGTCCGGCGGGCGCCGGCTTACACGGAAGGCGTGGGCTATAGCACACGAAAACATGGGAATCAGGTGGAATTCTAGATTTTTTCTTGAAAAACGCAAAACAATAGGAACGATCATGGCAGGGAGGTGACTATGGTTCCTTAGGTCGTATTTGATGGCCCAGAAAAATTTTAGGCGATCAGGGTTCGGGCGTCTCGGGACCACTTGGAAGGCGTGGGCTATAGCACACGAAAATATGGGAATCGGGTGGAATTCTAATTTTTTTGCCATAAAATGCAAAAAAAGTGGAAAGGTCATGGCGGGGCAGTGACCATGGTTCCTTTGGTCGTATTTGATGGCCTGGAAAATTTTTAGGCAATCCGGCTCCCGGGGGGGTTATCCATTGGGAAGGCGTGGGCTATATCAAACGAAAATATGGGAATCAGGCGAAATTTTAGGTTTTTGGCCGAAAAACGCAAAAAAATGAGGAACGATCATGGCAGGGCGGTGACTATGGTTCTTTAGGTCATATTTTCTGGCCCTAAAAAATTTTAAGCGATCGGGGTCCGAGGGTCCCTGGACCGCTTGGAAGGCGTGGACTATAGCACATGAAAATATGGGAATCGGGCGGAATTCTAGTTTTTTGGATGTAAAATTCAGAATATGAGGAAAGGTCATGGCGGGGCGGTGACTATGGTTCCTTAGGTCGTATTTGATGGTCCGAAATTTTTTTAGGCGAACGGGGTCTGGGGGTCCTGGACCACTTGGAAGGCGTGGGCTATAGCACAAGTAAATATGGGAATCATGCGGAATTCTAGTTTTTTGGCCGTAAAATGCAAAATATGAGGGAACGATCATGGAGGGGCGTTGACTATGGTTCCTTAGGTCGTATTTGATGCCCCGGAAATAGTTTAGTCGATCGGGGTCCGGGAGTCCCGGGATCAATTGAAATGCGTGGGCGATAGCACACGAAAATATGGGAATCGGGCGAAATTCTAGTTTTTTTGCCGAAAAAATGCAAAAAATGAGGAACGATCATGGCGGGGCGGTGACTATAGTTCCTTAGGTCATATTTTATGGCCCGGGAAAATTTTATGCGATCGGGGTCCAGGGGGCCCGGGACCACTCGGAAGGCGAAGGTAGCACACGAAAATATAGGAATCAGGCGTAATTCTAGTTTTTTGGCCGAAAAATGCAAAAATATGAGGAACGATCATGGAGGTTCGGTGACTATGGTTCCTTAGGTCGTATTTGATGGCCTGGAAAACTTTTAGGCGATCCGGGGTCCGGTGGTCCCGGGACCACTTGGAAGGGGTGGGCTATAGCACACAAAAATATGGGAATCGGGCGGAATTCTAGTTTTTAGGCCGAAAAATTCAAAAAATGGGGAACGGCGGTGCAGTGACTATGGTTCCTTAGGTCGTATTTGATGGCCCGAAAAAATTTTAGGCGATCACAATCTGGGGGGGCTGGCCCACTCGGAAGGCGTGGGTTATTGCCCACGAAAATATGGGAATCGGGCGGAATTCTAGTTTTTTGGCAGTAAAACGCAAAAAGAGGAGGAACGGTAATGGCAGGGTGGTTACTATGGCTCTTTAGGTTGTATTTGATGGCCCGGAAAAATTTTAGGCGATCGGGGTCCGGGAGTCTCAGGACCACCTGGAAGGCCTGGCCTATGGCACACGAAAATATGGGAGTCGAGCGAAATTCTAGGTTTTTGCCGAAAATGCAAAAAATGAGGATAGGTCATGGCGGGGCGGTGACTATGGTTCCTTAGGACGTATTTGATGGCCCGCAAAAATATTAGGCGATCTGGCTCCGTGGGGCCCTACCCATTGGCAAGGTGTGGGACAGCACACGAAAATATGGGAATCGGAGATAATTCTAGTTTTTTGGCCGAAAAATGCAAAAAATGAGGAATAGTAATGGCCCGGAAAATTTTTAGGCGATCGGGGTTTGGGGGTCCAGGGACCACTTGGAAGGCGAGGGCTATAGCACACGAAAATATGGGAATCAGGCTGAATTCTAGTTTTTTTGCCGGTAAATGCAAAAAATGAGGAACGATCATGGCGGTGCGGTGACTATGGTTTCTTAGGTCGTATTTGATGGCCCGAAAAATTTTTAGGGGATCGGGGTCCGGGGACCACTTGGAAGGTGTGGGCTATAGCACAAGAAAATATGGGAATCAGGCGGAATTCTAGTTTTTTGGCCGTAAAATGCAAAAAAATGAGGAACGATCATGGCGGGGTGGTGACTATAGTTCCTTAAGTTTTATTTTATGGCCCGAAAAAATGTTTGGCGATCGGGGTCCAAGGACCACTTGGAAGGCGTGAGCTATAGCACACGAAAATATAGGAATCAGGCGAAATTCTAGGTTTTTGGCCGTAAAATGCGAAACAACGAGGAACGGTCATGGCAGGGCGGTATCTATGGTTCTCAAGGTCGTATTTGATGGCCCGAAAAATTTTTAAGCGATACGCGTGCGGGGGTCCTGGCCCACAAGGAAGGTGAGGGCTATAGCACACGAAAATATGGGAATCAGACGGAATTCTAGTGTTTTGGCTGTAAATTACAAAACATGAGCAAAGGTCATGGCGGGGTGGTGACTATGGTTCCTTAGGTCGTATTTGATGGTCCGGAAAAATTTTAGGCGATCGGGGTCTAGGGGTCCCGGGACCACTTGAAAGGCGTGGGCTATAGCACATGAAAATATGGGAATCGGGCGGAATTCTAGTTTTTTTGCCGAAAAATGCAAAAAATGAGGAGCGATCATGGTGGGGCGGTGACTATGGTTCCTTAGGTAGTATTCGATGGACCATATAACGATCATGGTGGGGCGGTGACTATTTTAGTGGCCGGCTCACTCGGAAGGCGTGGGCTATAGCACACGAAAATATGGGAATCGGGCGGAATTCTAGTTTTTTGGCCGTAAAATGCAAAAACTGAGGAACGATCATGGCGGGGCGGTGACTATGGTTACTTAGGTCTTATTTGATGGACCGGAAAATTTTTAGGTGATTGGGGTCCGGGGGTCCCGGGACCACTTGGAAGGCGTGGGACATAGCAAATGAAAATATGGAAATCGGGCTGAATTCTAATATTTTGGCCGTAAAATGCAAAAAATGAGGAAATGTCATGGAGGGGCGGTGACTATGGTTCCTTAGGTCGTATTTGATTGCCCGGAAAAGTTTTAGGCGATCCGGTTCCAGGGGCCCCTACCCACTGGGAAGGATAGCAAACGAAAATATGGGAATCAGGCGGAATTCTAGTTTTTTGGCCGGAAAAAGCAAAATATGAGGAACGATAATGGCGGGGCGGTGACTATGGTTCCTTAGGTCGTATGTGATGGCCCAGAAAAACTTTAGGCGATCGGAGTCCGGGACCACTTGGAAGGCGTGTGCTATATCACACGAAAATATGAGAATCAAGCAGAATTCTAGTTTTTTGCCATAAAATGCAAAAAATGAGGAACGATCAAGGTGGGGCGGTGACTATGGTTCCATAGGTTGTATTTGATGGTCCAGAAAAATTTTAGGCGATAGGGGTCTAGAGGTCCCGGGACCACTTGAAAGGCGTGGGCTATGCACATGAAAATATGGAAATCGGGCAGAATTATATGTTTTTGGCTGTAAAACAGAAAACAATGAAGAAACGGTCATGGCAGGGCGGTGACTATGGTTCCTTAGGTCGTATTTGATGGCCTGGGAAAATTTTAGGCGATCGGGGTCTGGGGGTCCTAGGACCACTTGGAAGGCAAGGGCTATAGCTCACAAAAATATGGGAATCAGGAGGAATTCTAGTTTTTTGTCCGTAAAATGCAAAAAATGAGGAACGATCATGGCGGGGCGGTGACTATGGTTCCTTAGGTCGTATTTGATGGCCCGGAAAAAAAATTTAGGCGATCGGGGTTCGGGAGTCCCAGGACCACTTGGAAGGCGTGGGCTATAGCACACGAAAATATGGGAATAGGGCAGAATACTAGTTTTTTGGCCGTTAAATGCAAAAAATGAGAAACGATCATGGCGGGGCGGTTACTATGGTTCATTAGGTCTTATTTGATGGTCCGAAAAATTTTTAGGCGATCGGGGTCTGGGGGTCCCGGGACCACTTGAAAGGCGTGGGCTATATCACACGAAAATATGGGAATCGGGCGGAATTCTAGTTTTTTTTGCCAAAAAATGCAAATAATGAGGAACGATCATGGTGGGGTGGTGATTATGGTTCCTCAGGTAGTATTCGATGGACCGAATAACTTTTAGGCGATTCGAGTCTGGGGTGGCCGGCTCACTCGGAAGGCATGGGTTTGCTATCGCACACGAAAATATGGGAATCAGGCGGAATTGTAGTTTTTTGGCTGTAAAATGCAAAACATGAGGAAAGGTCATGGCGGGGCGGTGACTATGGTTCCTTAGATCGTATTTGATGGTCCGGAAAAATCTTAGGCGATCGAGGTCCGGGGGTTCCGTGACCAATTGAAGGCGTGGGCTAGCACACGAAAATATGGGAATCGGGAGGAATTCTAATATTTTGGCCGTAAAATGCAAAAACTGAGGAACAATCATGGCGGGGCGGTGACTATGCTTACTTAGGTCTTATTTGATGTCCCGAAAAAATTTTAGGTAATCGGGGTCCGGGGGTCCCGGGACCACTTGGAAGGCGTGGGCTATAGCAAATTAAAATGTGGAAATCGGGCTGAATTCTAGTTTTTTGGCCGTAAAATGCAAAAAATGAGGAAATGTCATGGCGGGGCGGTGACTATGGTTCCTTAAGTCGTATTTGATTTCCCGGAAAAGTTTTAGGCAATCCGGTTCCGGGGGGCCCTACCCACTGGGAAGGCGTGAGCTATAGCACACGAAAATATGGAAATCAGGCGGAATTCTAGTTTTTAGGCCGAACAATTCAAAAAATGGGGAAAGATCATGGCGGTGCGGTGACTATGGTTCCTTAGGTCGTATTTGATGGACCAAAAAACTTTTAGGCGATCCTAGTCTGGGGTGGCCGGCCCACTCGGAAGGCGTGGGCTATAGCACACGAAAATATGGGAATCGGGCGGAATTCTAGTTTTTTGGCAGAAAAACACAAAAAATGAGGAACGATCATAGTGGAATGGTGACTATGGTTCCTTATGTCGTATTTGATCCATATTTTTGAGTGATATAGCCCACTCCTTCCGAGTGGGCCCAGGTCCCCCGAACCTGGATCACCTAAAAAAGTTTCGGGCCATAGAATAAGACCTATGGAACCATAGTCACCGCCCCGCCATGACCATTCCTCCTTTTTTGTACGTTTTACGGCAAAAAAACTAGAATTCCTCCCGATTCCCATATTTTCGTATACTTTAGCCCACGCCTTCCGAATGGGCTCGGGCCCCCCAGACTCGGATCGTCTAAAACTTTTCCGGGCCATGATATACGACCTAAGGAACCACAGTTACCGCTCTGCCGTGTTCGTTCCTCATTTTTTGCATTTTACGGCCAAAAATCTAGAATTCCACCTGATGCCCATATATTCGTGCCCACGCCTTCCGAGTGGGCCCGGGCCCCCATACCCGGATTGCATAAAAATGTTCCGGGCCATAAAATACGACCTAAGGAACCATAGTCACCGCCTCGCCATGATCATTGCTCAGTTTTTGCGTTTTATGTCCAAAAAACAAGAATTCCGCCCAATTCCCATTTTTTCGTGTGCTTAAGCCCACGCCTTCCGAGTGGGTCGGGCCCCCCGGATTCGGATTGCCTAAAAAATTTTTGGGCCATCAAATACGACATTAAGAACCATAATTACCGCTTTGCCATGACCGATCCTCTTCTTTTGCATTTTACGGCCAAAAAACTAGAATTCCGCCTGATTCCCATATTTTCGTGTGATATAGCCCACGCATTCCCACTGGGCAGGCCCCCCGGACCCGGATCGCCTAAAATATTCCCGGGCCATCAAATACGACCTAAGGAACCATAGTCACTGCCCCTCCATGACCTCTCCTCGTTGTTTCGCATTTTACAGCAAAAAAACTAGAATTTCGCCCGATTCTCATATTTTCGTGTGCTATAGCCCACGCCTTCGAGTGGGCCCGGGCCCCTGGAACTCGATCACCTAAAAATTTTTCAGGCCATCACATATGACCTAAGGAACCATAGTCACTGGCCTGCCATGACCGTTCCTTGTTTTTTTGTGTTTCCAGCCAAAAAACTAGAATTTCGCCCGATCCCCATATTTTCATGTAGGTGCTAGCCCCCGGACCCCGATCGTCTAAAACTTTTCGGGCCATGAAATACGACGTAAGGAACCATAGTTACAGATCCGCCGTGATCGTTCCTAATTTTTTGCATTTTACGGCCAAAAAGCTAGAATTCCGCCCGATTCCCATATTTTCGTATGCTATAGCCGAGGCCTTACAAGTGGGTCTGGCCCCCAGACTCGCATCGCCTAAAATGTTTTTGGGCCATCAAATACGACCTAAGGAACCATAGTCACCGCCCCGCCATTATCATTGCTCATTTGTTGCGTTTTACGGCCAAAAAACAAGAATTCTGCCTGATTCCCATATTTTCGTGTGCTATCGCCCACGCCTTCCGAGTGGGCCGGGCCCCCAAGATTCGGATCGCCTAAAAAATTTTCGGGCCATCAAATACGACATTGAGAACCATAATCACCGCATTGCCATGACCGATCCTCTTATTTTGCATTTTACGGCCAAAAAACTAGAATTCCGCCCGATTCCCATATTTTTGCGTGGTATAGCCCATGCATTCCCACTGGGCAGGCCCCGGGACCCGGATCGCCTAAAATATTTTAGGGCCATCAAATATGACCAAAGGAACCATAGTCACTTCCTCTCCATGACCTCTCCTCGTTGTTTTGCATTTTACGGCCAAAAAACTAGAATTCCGCCCGATTCTCATATTTTCGTGTGCTATAGCCCACGCCTTCCGAGTGGGCCCTGGCCTCCCGGAACCTGATCGCCTAAAAAAATTTCGGGCCATCACATACGACCTAAGGAATCATAGTCACCGCCCCGCCATGACCGTTCCTCGTTTTTTTGCGTTTTGGACAAAAAAACTAGAATTCCGCTTGATTCCCATATTTTCGTGTGCTATAGCCCACGCCTTCCGAGTGGGCACGGGCCTCCAGACCTCGATCGCCTAAAACTTTTCTGGGCAATGAAATACGACCTAAGGAACCATAGTTACAGCTCCGCCATGATCGTTCCTCATATTTTGCGTTTTACGGCCAAAAAACTAGAATTCCGCCTGATTCTCCTATTTTGGTGTGCTAGCCCACGCCTTCCGAGTGGGCCCTGGCCCCCTAGAACTGGATCGCATAAAAATTTTCCGGGCCATCAAATACGACCTAAGGAACCATAGTCACTGCCCCGCCATGACCGTTCCGCGTTGTTTTGCATTTTCGGCCAAAAACTTGAATTCCGCTTGATTCCCATATTTTCGTTTGCTTTATCCCACGCCTTCTAAGTGGGCACGGGCCCCCTGACCCCGATCTCCTAAAACTTTTCCGGTCCATGAAATATGACCTAAGGAACCATAGTCACCGCCCCGCCATGATCTTTCTTAAGTTTTTGCTTTTTACGACCAAAAAACTAGAATTCCGCCTAATTCGAATATTTTCGTGTGCTTTAGCCCACGCCTTCCGAGTGGGCTTGGGCCCCCCTGAACCGGATCGCCTAAAAACTTTCCAGGCCATCAAATATGACCTAAGGAACCATAGTCACCACCCTGCCATGATCGTTCCTCATTTTTTGCGTTATACGACCCGATTCCAATATTTTCGTGTGCTATAGCCCACGCCTTCCAAGTGGGCCGGGGCCCCCGGATTCAGATCGCCTAAAATTTTTTAGGGCCATCAAATACGACATTGAGAACCATAATCACCGCATTTCCATGACCGATCCTCTTGTTTTGCATTTTACAGCCAAAAAACTAGAATTCCGCCCGATTCCCATATTTTCGTGTGGTATAGCCCATGCATTCCCACTGGGCAGGCCCCCGGACCCGGATCGCCTAAAATATTTTAGGGCCATCAAATATGACCTAAGGAACCATAGTCACTGCCTCGCCATGACCTCTCCTTGTTGTTTTGCATTTTACGGCCAAAAAACTAGAATTTTGCCCGATTCTCATAATTTCGTGTGCTATAGCCCACACCTTCCGATTGGGCCATGGCCCCCCAAAACCGGATCGCCTAAAAATTTTCCGGGTCATCACATACAACCTAAGGAACCATAGTCACTGTCCCGACATGATCGTTCCTCTTTGTTTTGCGTTATCGGCCAAAAAACAAGAATTCCGCCCGATTTTCATATTTTCGGGGGCTTATAGCCCACGCCTTCTGAGTGGGCACGGGCCCCCGGACCCCGATCGCCTAAAACTTTTCCGGGCCATGAAATACAACCTAAGGAACCATATTTACCGCTCCGTCGTGATCGTTCCTCATTTTTTGCGTTTTACGGCCAAAAAACTAGAATTCCGCCCGATTCTCATATTTTCGTGTGCTATAACCCACGCCTTCGAGTGGGCCCCGGCCCCCCGGAACCGGATCGCCTAAAAAAGTTTCGGGCCATCACATACGACCTATGGAACCATAGTCACAGCCTTGCCATGACCGTTCCTCTTTTTTTGCGTTTTTGACCAAAAAACTAGAATTCCGCCCGATTCCCATATTTTCGTGTGCTATAGCCCACGCCTTCCGAGTGGGCACAGGCCCGAGGACCCCGATCGCCTAAAACTTTTCAGGGCCATAAAATACAACTTAAGGAACCATAGTTACCGCTCCACCATGATAGTTCCTCATTTTTTGCGTTTTACGGCTAAAAAACTAGAATTCCACCCAATTCCCATATTTTCGTGTGATATAGCTTACGCCTTACAATTGGGTCGGGGCCCCCGGACTCAGATCACCTAAAATATTTTCGGGCCATCAAATACAACCTAAGGAACCATAGTCACCGCCCTTCCATGGCCTCTCCTTGTTTTACGGCCAAAATACTAGAATTCCGCCTGATACCCATATTTTCGTGTGCTATATAGACCACGCCTTTCGAGTGGGCCCGGGCCCCCGAACCCAGATCGCCTAAAATGTTTTTGGGCCATCTAATAAGACCTAAGGAACCATAGTCACTGCCCCGCCATGTCCGTTCCTCGTTTGTTTGCATTTAATGGCCAAAAAACAAGAATTCCGCCTGATTCCCATATTTTCGTGTGATATAGCCCACGCATTCCCACTGGGCAGGCCCCCGGACCCGGATCGCCTAAAATATTCCCGGGCCATCAAATACGACCTAAGGAACCATAGTCACTGCCTCTCCATGACCTCTCCTCGTTGTTTCGCGTTTTACGGCAAAAAAATAGAATTTCGCCCGATTCTCATATTTTCGTGTGCTATAGCCCACGCCTTCGAGTGGGCCCGGGCCCCTGGAACCGGATCGCCTAAAATTTTTTCGGGCCATCACATATGACCTAAGGAACCATAGTCACCACCCTTCCATGACCGTTCTTCATATTTTGCATTTTACAGCAAAAAAACTAGAAATCCGCCTGATCCCCATATTTTCATGTGGGTGCTGGACCCCGGACCCCCGATCTCCTAAAACTTTTCGGGCCATGAAATACGACCTAAGGAACCATAGTTACAGCTCCGCCGTGATCGTTCCTCATTTTTTGTATTTTACGGCCAAAAAACTAGAATTCCGCCTGATTCCCATATTTTCATATGCTATAGCCCAGGCCTTACAAGTGGGTCTGGCCCCCAGACTCGCATCGCCTAAAATGTTTTTGGGCCATCAAATACGACCTAAGGAACCATAATCACCGCCCCACCATTATCATTGCTCATTTGTTGCGTTTTACGGCCAAAAAATAAGAATTCTGCCCGATTCCCATATTTTCGAGTGCTATAGCCCACGCCTTCCGAGTGGGCCGGGCCCTCAGGATTCGGATCGCCTAAAAAATTTTTGGGCCATCAAATACAACATTGAGAACCATAATCACCGCATTGCCATGACCGATCCTCTTGTTTTGCATTTTACGGCCAAAAAACTAGAATTCCGCCCGATTCCCATATTTTCGTGTGGTATAGCCCATGCATTCCCACTAGGCAGGCCCCCGGACCCGGATCGCCTAAAATATTTTAGGGCTATCAAATATGACCAAAGGAACCATAGTCACTTCCTCGCCATGACCTCTCCTCGTTGTTTTGCATTTTACGTCCAAAAAACTAAAATTCCGCCCGATTCTCATATTTTCGTGTGCTATAGCCCACGCCTTCCGAGTGGGCCCTGGCCTCCCGGAACCAGATCGCCTAAATTTTTTTCGGTCCATCACATACGACCTAAGGAATCATAGTCACCGCCCCGCCATGATCATTCCTCTTTTTTTGCGTTTTCGACAAAAAAACTAGAATTCCTCTTGATTCCCATATTTTCGTGTGCTATAGCCCACGCCTTCCGAGTGGGCACGGGCCTCTAGACCTCGATCGCCTAAAACTTTTCCGGGCAATGAAATATGACCTAAGGAACCATAGTTACAACTCCGCCATGATCGTTCCTCATATTTTGCGTTTTACGGCCAAAAAACTAGAATTCCGCCTGATTCTCCTATTTTGGTGTGCTATAGCCCACGCCTTCCGAGTGGGCCCTGGCCCCCCAGAACTGGATCGCATAAAAATTTTCTGGGCCATCAAATACGACCTAAGGAACCATAGTCACCGCCCCGCCATGACCGTTCCTCGTTGTTTTGCATTTTCGGCCAAAAAAACTAGAATTCCGCCTGATTCCCATATTTTCGTTTGTTATATCCCACGCCTTCTAAGTGGGCACGGGCCCCCTGACCCTGATCGCCTAAAACTTTTCCGGTCCATGAAATATGACCTAAAGAACCATAGTCACCACCCGGCCATGATCGTTCTTCAGATTTTGCTTTTTACGACCAAAAAACTAGAATTCCGCCCAATTCCCATATTTTCGTGTGCTTTAGCCTACGCCTTTCGAGTGGGCTCGGGCCCCCCAGAACCGGATCGCCTAAAACCTTTCCGGGCCATCATATATGACCTAAGGAACCATAGTCACTGCCCTGCCATGATCGTTTCTCATTTTTTGCGTTATACGGCCCGATTCCAATATTTTCGTGTGCTATAGCCCACGCCTTCCAAGTGGGCCGGGCCCCCCGGATTCAGATCTCCTAAAAATTTTTAGGGCCATCAAATACGACATTGAGAACCATAATCACCGCATTGCCATGACCGATCCTCTTGTTTTGCATTTTACGGCCAAAAAACTAAAATTCCGCCCGATTCCCATATTTTCGTGTGGTATAGCCCATGCATTCCCACTGGGCAGACCCCGGACCCGGATCGCCTAAAATATTTTAGGGCCATCAAATATGTCCTAAGGAACCATAGTCACTGCCTCGCCATGACCTCTCCACGTTATTTTGCATTTTACGGCCAAAAAACTAGAATTTCGCCCGATTCTCATATTTTCGTGTGCTACCTACGCCTTCCGATTGGGCCCTGCCCCCCCGAAACCGGATCGCCTAAAAATTTTCCGGGTCATCACATACAACCTAAGGAACCATAGTCACTATCCCGACATGATCGTTCCTCGTTTTTTTTGCGTTATCGGCCAAAAAAATAAGAATTTCGCCCGATTTCCATATTTTCGTGTGCTATAGCCCACGCCTTCTGAGCGGGCACGGGCCCCCGGACCCCGATCGCCTAAAACTTTTCCGGGCCATGAAATACAACCTAAGGAACCATATTTACCGCTCCGTCGTGATCGTTCCTCATTTTTTGCGTTTTACGGCCAAAAACTAGAATTCCGCCCGATTCTCATATTTTCGTGTGCTATAACCCACGCCTTCGAGTGGGCCACCGGATCACCTAAAAAATTTTTGGGCCATCACATACGACCTATGGAACCATAGTCACCACCTTTCCATGACCGTTCCTCGTTTTTTTGCGTTTTCGACCAAAAAACTAGAATTCCGCCTGATTCCCATATTTTCGTGTGCTATAGCCCACGTCTTCCGAGTGGGCACTGGCCCCAGGACCCCGATCGCCTAAAACTTTTCAGGGCCATGAAATACAACCTAAGGAACCATAGTTACATCTCCGCCGTGATCGTTCCTAATTTTTTGCATTTTACGGCCAAAAAACTAGAATTCCGCCTGATTCCCATATTTTCGTATGCTATAGCCCAGGCCTTACAAGTGGGTCGGGCCCCCAGACTCGCATCGCCTAAAATGTTTTTGGGCCATCAAATACAACCTAAGGAACCATAGTCACCGCCCCACCATTATCATTGCTCATTTGTTGCATTTTACGGCCAAAAAAAAAGAATTCTGCCCGATTCCCATATTTTCGAGTGCTATAGCCCACGACTTCCGAGTGGGCCGGGCCCCCAGGATTCGGATCGCCTAAAAATTTTTCGGGCCATCAAATACAACATTGAGAACCATAATCACCGCATTGCCATGACCGATCCTCTTGTTTTGCATTTTACGGCCAAAAAACTAAAATTCCGCCCGATTCCCATATTTTCGTATGGTATAACTCATGCATTCCCACTGGGCAGGCCCCCGGACCCGGATCGCCTAAAATATTTTAGGGCCATCAAATATGACCTAAGGAACCATAGTCACTGCCTCGCCATGACCTCTCCTCGTCTTTTTGCATTTTACGACCAAAAAACTAGAATTTCGCCCGTTTCTCATATTTTCGTGTGCTATAGCCCACGCATTCCGATTGGGCCCTGGCCCCCCGAAACCGGATCGCCTAAAAATTTTCCGGGTCATCACATACAACCTAAGGAACCATAGTCACTATCCCAACATGATCGTTCCTCGTTGTTTTGCGTTATCGGCCAAAAAATAAGAATTCCGCCCGATTTCCATATTTTCGTGTGCTATAGCCCACGCCTTCTGAGTGGGCACGGGCCCCCGGACCCCGATCGCCTAAAACTTTTCCGGGCCATGAAATACAACCTAAGGAACCGTATTTACCCCTTCGTCGTGATCGTTCCTCATTTTTTGCGTTTTACGGCCAAAAAACTAGAATTCCGCCCGATTCTCATATTTTCGTGTGCTATATAACCCATGCCTTCGAGTGGGCCACCGGATCGCCTAAAAAATTTTTGGGCCATCACATACGACCTATGGAAACATAGTCACCGCCTTTCCATGACCGTTCCTCGTTTTTTTGCGTTTTCGACCAAAAAACTAGAATTCCGCCCGATTCCCATATTTTCGTGTGCTACAGCCCACGCCTTCCGAGTGGGCACAGGCCCCAGGACCCGGATCGCCTAAAACTTTTCAGGGCCATGAAATACGACCTAAGGAACCATAGTTACCGCTCCTCCATGATAGTTCCTCATTTTTTGTATTTTACGGCCAAAAAACTAGAATTCCACCCAATTCCCATATTTCCGTGTGCTATAGCCTACGCCTTACAATTGGGTCGGGGGCCCCGGACTCGGATCACCTAAAATATTTTCGGGCCATCAAATACAACCTAAGGAACCATAGTCACCACCCTTCCATGGCCTCTCCTTGTTTTACGGCCAAAATACTAGAATTCCGCCTAATACCCATATTTTCGTGTGCTATACCACGCCTTTCGAGTGGGCCCGGGCCCCCGGACCCCGATCGCCTAAAATGTTTTTGGGCCATCTAATAAGACCTAAGAAACCATAGTCAGTGCCCCTTCATGTCCGTTCCTCGTTTGTTTGCATGTTATGGCCAAAAAACAAGAATTCCGCTTGATTCTCATTTTTTCGTGTGTTATAGCCCACGCCTTCCGAGTGGTCCCGGGGCCCATGAACTAGATCGCCTAAAATTTTTCTGGGCCATCACAGATGACCTAAGGAACCATAGTCACCGCCCTTCCATGACTATTCCTTGTTTATTGCGTTTCCGACCAAAAAACTAGAATTCCGCCTGATTCCTATATTTGCGTGTGCTATAGCCCACGCCTTCCGAGTGGGCGCGGGCCCTAGGACCTCGATTTCCTAAAACTTTTACGGGCCATGAAATACGACCTTAGGAACCATAGTTACCGCTCCACTAGGATCGTTCTTCATATTTTGCATTTTACAGCCAAAAAACTAGAATTCCGCCCGATTCACATATTTTCGTGTGCTATAGCCCACGCATTATAAGTGGGTCGGGCCCCCAGACTCGGATCGCCTAAAAATAATTTGGGCCATCAAATACGTCATTAAGAACCATAGTCACCGCCTCGGCATGACCGATCCTCATTTCTTTGCGTTTTACGGCCAAAAAACTAGAATTTCGCGCGATTCCCATATTTTCGTGTGCTACAGCCCACGCCTTTCGAGTGGGCGTGGGTCCCCGGACCCCGAACGCCCAAAACTTTTCCGGGCCATGAAATACTACCTAAGGAACCATAGTCACTGCCCCACCATGATCGTTCTTCAGGTTTTGTGTTTTACGGCCAAAAAATAAGAATTCTGCCCAATTCCCATATTTTCGTCTGCTTTAACCGACGCCTTCCGAGTTGGCTCGGTCCCCCCAGACTCGGATCGCCTAAAAATTTTTCGGGCCATCAAATACGACCTAAGGAACCATAGTCACCTCCCCGCCATGATCGTTCCTCATTGTTTGCATTATACGACCAAAACATTAGAATTCCTCCTGATTCCCATATTTGCGTGTGCTATAACCCACGCCTTCCGAGTGGGCCGACCCCCAGGATTCAGATCGACTAAATTTTTTTCGGGCCATCAAATACGACATTATGAACCGTAGTCACCTCCTTGCGCTGACCGCTCCTCTTGATTTGCATTTTACGGCCAAAAAACTAGAATTCTGCCAATTCCCATATTTTCGTGTGATATAGCCCACGCTTTCCCAGTGGGCAGGCCCCCCGGACCCGAATCGTCTAAAATATTTTCGGGCCATCAAATACGACCTAATGAACCATAGTCACTGCCCCTTCATGACCTCTCCTCATTTATTTGCATTTTACGGTCAAAAAACTAGAATTTCGCCCGATTCCCATTTTTCGTGTGCCACGCCTTCCGAGTGGTCCCGGGACCCCCGGAACCGGCGTGGGCCATAGTACACGAAAATATGGGAATCGTGCGGAATTCTAGGTTTTTGGTCGTAAAATACAAAAAATGAGGAACGATCATGGCGGGGCGGTGACTATGGTTCCTTAGGTCGTATTTGATGGCTCGAAATAGTTTTAGGCAATCGAAGTCCGGGTGTTTCGGGACCACTTGGACGGCGTGGGCTTTAGCACATGAAAATATGGGAATCAAGCAGAATTCTATTTTTTAGGCCGTAAAATGCAAAAAATGAGGAAAGGTCATGGTGGAGTGGTGACTATGGTTCCTTAGGTCGTATTTGATGGCCCTAGAAAAATTTTAGGCGATCCGGCTCGGGGAGGCCCTACCCATTGGGATGGCGTGTGCTATAGCACACAAAAATATAGGAATCGGGCGGAATTCTAGCTGTTTGGCCGTAAAATGTAAAAAATGAGGAACGATCATGGCGGGGCGTTGACTATGGTTCCTTAGGTCATATTTGATGCCCCAAAAAATCTTTAGGCGATCAGGGTCTGGGGGTCCCGGGACCACTTCGTAGGCGTGGGCTATACGCACGCAAATATGGGAATCAGGCGGAATTCTAGTTTTTTGGCTGTAAAACGCATAAAAAACGAGGAACGGTCATGGAGGGGAGGTGACTATGGTTCCATAGGTCATATTGGATGGCCTGGAAAAAATTTAGGCCATCCGATTCCGGGGGGACCGGGCCCACTCGGAAGGCGTGAGTTATAGCACACAAAAATATGAGAATCGGGCGGAATCCTAGTTTTTTGGCTATAAAACGCAAAGAAGCGAAGAACGGTCATGGAGAGGCGGTGACTGTGGTTCTTTAGGTCGTATTTGATCTCCCGAAAATATTTTAGGCAATCTGAGTCCGGGGTGCCCAGCCCACTCGAAAGGTGTGGGCAATAGCTCACGAAATTATGGGAATCGGGCAGAATTCTAGTTTTTTGTCCGTAAAATAAAAGATTTGAGGAACGATGATGGCAGAGCGGTAACTTCGGTTCCTTAGTTCGTATTTCATGGATCGGAAATTTTTTAGGCGATCGGGGTACGGGGGCCACTGCCCACTCGGAAGGAGTGGGCTATAACACACGAAAATATGGGAATCGGTTGGAATTCTAGTTTTTTGGCCGTACAACACAAAAAATGGAGGAACGGTCTGGCGGGGCATTGACTATGGTTCCTTAGATCGTATTTGATGGTCTGGAAAAATTTTAGGCGATCCGATTTCGGGGGGCCCGAGCTCACTCGGAAGGCGTGGGCTATAGCACACAAAAATATGGGAATCAGGTGGAATTCTAGTTACTTGGCCGTAAAACACAAAAACGCGAGGAATGGTCATGGCGGGGCGGTGACTATGGTTCCTTAGGTCGTATTTGATGGCCCAAATTTTTTTTAGCCTATCCGGGTCTGGGCGGCACGGGCCCACTCGGAAGGCGTTGGCACACGCAAATATGCGAATCAGGCGGAATTCTAGTTTCTTGGCCGTAAAATGCAAAAAAATGAGGAACAGTCATGGAGGGGCAGTGGCTATGGTTCCTTAGGTCGTATATGATGACCCGGAAAAATTTAAAGCATTCCGGGTCCGGAGGGGCCCGACCCACTCGGAAGGCGGCACACGAAAATATGGTAATCGAGCTGAATTCTAGTTTTTTGGTCGTAAAACACAAATAAATGAGAAACGGTCAGGGCGGGGCAGTGACTATGGTTCCTTAGGTCATATTTGATGGACGGGAAACATTTTAGGCGATCGCAGTCCGGGGGCCCCGGGCACACTGGGAATGCGTGGGCTATAGCACACGAAAATATGGGAATCGGGCGGAATTCTAGTTTTTTGGCCGTAAAATGCAAAAAGTCGAGGAATGGTCATGGCGGGGCGGTGACTATGGTTCCATAGGTCGTATTAGATGGCCCGAAAATTTTTTAGGTGATCCGGTTCTGGGGGGCCTGGGAACACTCGGAAGGGTGGATTATAGCACACGAAAATATGGGAATCGGGCAGAATTCTAGTTTTTTGGCCGTAAAATGCAAAAAAGTGAAGAAGGGTCATAGCGAGGCAGTGAATATGGTTATTTAGGTCGTATTTGATGGCCCTAAAAAATTTTAGGCGATCCGAGTCCAGGGGGCCCGGCTCACTCGGAAGGCGTGGGCTTATAGCAAACAAAAATATGAGAATCGGGCGGAATTCTAGTTTTTTGGCCGTAAAATGCAAAAATAATAGGAACGGTCATGGTTGGGCAGTGGCTATGGTTCCTTAGGTCATATTGGATTGCCCGGAAAAATTTTAGGCTATCCGAATCCAGGTAGCCCGGGCCCACTCCACAGAGGTGGGTTATATAGCACACGAAAATATGAGAATCGGGGGTAATTCTAGTTTTTTGGCCAAAAAAGGCAAAACATGAGGAAAGATCATGGCAAGGCGGTGACTATGGGTCCTTAGGTCGTATTTGATGGCCCGAAAAAACTTTTGGCGACCGGGGTCTGGCGGTCCCGGGACCGCTCGGAAGGCGGCACACGAAAATATGGTAATCGAGTTGAATTCTAGTTTTTTGGCAGTAAAACTCAAACGAATGAGGAACGATCATGGAGGGGCGGTGACTATGGTTCCTTAGGTCATATTTGATGGCCCGGAAAATTTTAGGCGATCGGGGTCCACGGCTCCCGGGACCACTCGGAAGGCGTAAGCTATAGCACACTAAAATATGGGAATTCGACGGAATTATAGTTTCTTTACTGTAAAACGCATAATAACGAGGAACAGTCATGGAGGGGTGGTGACTATGATTCCTTAGGTTGTATTTGATGGCCCAAAAAAATTTTAGACTATCCGGGTCCGGCCGGCTCGTGCCCACTCAGAAGGCATGGGCTAAAATATGAGAATCAGGCGAATTCTAGTTTCTTGGCCGTAAAACGCAAACAAATGACTATGGTTCCTTAGGTCGTATATGATGACCCAGAAAAATTTAAGGCGATCCGGTTCCGGAGGGGTCCGGCCCACTCGTAAGGCGACACATGAAAATATGGTAATCGGGTTAAATTCTAGTTTTTTGGCCGTAAAACGCAGAAGAATGAGGAACGATCATGGCGGGGCAGTGACTATGGTTCCTTAACTCGTATTTGATTGCCCAAAAAACATTTAGGCTATCCGGCTGGCCCGGGCCCACTCGGAAGGCGTGGGCTATAGCACACTAAAATATGAGAATCGGACGGAATTCTAGTTTCTTGGCGTAAAACGCAAAAAAGGAGGAACGGTCATGACAGGGCAGTGACTATGGTTCCTTAGGTCGTATATGATGCCCCAGAAAAATTTAACGCGATCCGGGTCCGGAGGGGCCCGGCCCACTCGGAAGGCGACACGCGAAAATATGGTAATCAGGCTGAATTCTAGTTTTTTGCTGTAAAATGCAAAAAAATGAGAAACGATCATGGCGGTGCAGTGACTATGGTTCCTTAGGTTGTATTTGATTGCCTGAAAAAATGTTAGGCAATCCGGTACCGGGGGCCCGGGCCCACTCGAAAGGCGTGGGTTATAGCACACAAAAATATGGGAATCGGGCGGAATTCTAGTTTTTTGGCCGTTAAAACGCAAAAAATGAGGAACGGTCATGGCGGGGCGGTGACTAAGGTTCCTTAGGTCGTATTTGATGTCCCGAAAAAATGTTAGGCGATCCGGGGGCCCTGCCCACCGGGAAGGCATGGGCTAGCATACGAAAATATGGGAATCAGGCGGAATTCTGGTTTTTTGGCCGTAAAACGCAAAAGATGAGGAACGATCATGGCGGGGAGGTAACTATGGTTCCTTAGGTCGTATTTCATGGTCCGAGAATTTGTTAGGCGATCGGGGTCCGGGGGCCCTCGACCATTCGGAAGGCGTGGGCTATAGCAAACGAAAATATGTGAATCGAGCGAAATTCTAGTTTTTTGGCCGTAAAATGAAAAAAATGAGAAACGTTTATGGCGGGGTGGTGACTATGGTTACTTAGGTCGTATTTGATTACCCGGAAAAATTTTACGCAATCCAGTTTTGGGGGGCCCGGGCCCATTCGGAAGGCGTGGGCTATATAGCACACGAAAATATGGAAATCAGGCAGAATTCTAGTTTTTTGGCCGTTAAACGCAAAAAAGCGAGGAACGGTCATGGCAAGGTGGTGGCTATGGTTCTTTAGGTCGTATTTCATGGCCCTAAAAAATTTTAGGCGATCCGAGTCCGGGGGGCCAGGCCCACTCGGAAGGTGTTGTTGCTATAGCACACGAAAAAATGAGGAACGGTCATGTCGAGGTGGTGACTATGGTTCCTAAGGTCATATTTGATGTCCCGGAAAAATTTAAGGCGATCCGGGTCCGGGCGGCCCGGACCCACTCAGAAGGCATGGGATATATTGCACACGAAAATATGGAAATCGGGCGGAATTCTAGTTTCTTGGCCGTAAAACGCAAAAAATGAGGAATGGTCATGGCGGGGTATTGACTATGGTTACTTAGGTCGTATTTGTTGGACCAGAAAAATTTAAAGCGATCCGGGTCTGGAGGGGCCCGACCCACTCGGAAGGCGGCACACGAAAATATGGTAATCGTGCTGAATTCAAGTTTTTTGGCTGTAAAATGCAAAACAATGAGGAACGGTCATGGTGGGCAGTGGCTATGGTTCCTTAGGTCGTATTTGATGGCCCAGAATAATTTTTGGCGATCGGGGTCCGAGGGGCCCAGGCCCACTCGGAAGGCGTGGGCTATAGCACACGAAAATATGGGAATTGAGCAGAATTCTAGTTTTTTGGCCGTAAAACGTAAAACAAACGAGGAATGTTCATGGAGGGCCGGTGGCTATGGTTCCTTAGGTCGTATTTGATGGCCCATAAAAATTTAATACTACTCGGGTCTGGGCGGCCTGGGCCCACTTAGAAGGTGTGGGATATAGCACACGAAAATATGGGAATCTCACGGAATTCTAGTTTCTTGGCCGTAAAAGGCAAAACAACGAGGAGCGGTCATGGAGGAGTAGTAATTATGGTTCCTTAGATCGTATTTCATGGCCCGGAAAATTTTTAGGCGATCAGGTTTCGGGGGCCCGCGCCCACTCGGAAGGCGTTGGCATAGCACTAAAAAATATGGGAATCGGTAGGAATTCTAGTTTTTTTGGAGGAAAACGCAAAAAAATGAGAAACGTTCATGGTGTGACAGTGACTATTGTTCCTTAGGTCATATTGGATGTCCCGGAAAAATTGTAGGCGATCCTGTTCCGGGGGGCCCATGCCCACTCGGAATGCGTGGGCTATAGCACACGAAAATATGGGAATCGAGCGTAATTCTAGTTTTTTGGCCATAAAACGCAAACCTACGAGGAACGGTCATGGCGGTGCGGTGGATATGGTTCCTTAGGTCATATTTGATGGCCCATAAAAATTTAAGGCAATTTGGTTCCGGACGGCCCGGGCCCACTCGGAAGGTGTGGGCTATAGCATACGAAAATTTGGGAATCGGGCGGAATTCTAGTTTTTTGGCCGTAAAACGAAAAAAATGAGAAACGTTCATGGTGGGGCGGTGACTATGGTTCCTTAGGTCGTATTTGATTGCCCGAAATGTTTTTACGCAATCTAGTTTTTTTTTGGGGGGGGGGCACTCGAAACGCGGTGACTATGGTTCCTTATGTCGTACTTGATGGCTAGGAAAAATTTTAGACGATCCGGTTCTGGGGACCCGGGCCCACTTGGAAGGCGTGGGCTATAGCACACGAAAATATAGGAATCAGGCGGAATTCTAGTTTCCTGGATGTAAAATTCAAACAAAATAAGGAATGGTCATGGCGGGGTGGTGACTAAGGTTCCTAAGGTCGTATTTGATGTCCCGGAAAAATTTAAGGCGATCCGGGACTGGAGGGGCCCGGCCCACTCGGAAGGCGGCACAAGCAAATATGGTAATCGGGCTGAATTCTAGTGTCTTGGCCATAAAATGCAAAAAAAATGAGGAACGGTCATGGCAGGGTGGTGACTATGGTTACTTATGTCGTATTTGATGGCTCGGAAAATTTTAGGCTATCGAGGTCCGAGGGCCTGGGCCCACTCGGAAGGCGTGTGCTATAACACACAAAAATATGGGAATCGTGCGGAATTCTAGAGTTTTGGCTGTAAAACACAAAAAAGTGAGGAACGGTCATGGAACGGTCATGGTGAGGCATTGACTATGGTTCTTTAGGTCGTATTTGATGGCCCGGAAAAATTTTAGGTGATCCGGTTCCGGGGACCCAGGCCCACTTGGAAGGCGTGGGCTATAGCACTCGAAAATATGGGAATGGGGCACAATTCTAGTTTTTTGGCCGTAAAACGCAAAACAAATGAGGAACGGTCATGGCGAGGCTGTGACTATGGTTCTTCAGATCGTATTTGATGGCCCGAAATTGTTTTAGGCCATTCGAGTCCGGGGGCCCGGCCCACTCGGAAGGCGTGGGCTATAACACATGAAAATATGGGAATCGGGCGAAATTCTAGTTTTTTGGCCGTAAAACTAAAATAATGAGAAATGGTCATGGCGGGGCGGTGACTATGGTTCCTTAGGTCGTATTTGATTGGCCGAAATCTTTTTACGCAATCCACTTTCGGGGGGCCCGGGCCCACTCGGAAGGCGTGGGCTACAACACACGAAAATATGGGAATGTGGCAGAATTCTAGTTTTTTGGCCGTAAAACGCAAAAAAGCGAGGAACGGTCATGGTGAGGCGGTGAATATGGTTCTTCAGGTCGTATTTGATGACCCGAAAATTTTTTAGGCGATCCGAGTCCGGGGGGCACGGCACACTCAGAAGACGTGGGCTATATAGCACACGAAATTATGTGAATCGGGCTGAATTCTAGAGTTTTGGCTGTAAAACGCAAAGAAAATGAGGAACGATCATGGCGGGGAGTTGAATATGGTTCCTTAGGTCATATTTGATTGCCCGAAAAAATATTACGCAATCCACTTTCGAGGGGCCCGATCTCCCTCGGAAGGCGTGGGATAGCACATGAAAATATAGGAATCGGGCAGAATTCTAGTTTTTTGGCTGTAAAACACAAAAAAGCGAGGAACGGTCATGGCGAGGTGGTGACTATGGTTCTTTAGGTCGTATTTGATGGCCCGGAAAAATTTTAGGCGATCCGGGTCCGGGGGCACTGCCCACTGGGAAGGCATGGGCTATAACACACGAACATATGGGAATCAGGCGGAATTCTATATTTTTGGCCGTAAAACGCAAAAAACAAGGAACGGTCATGGCGAGGCAGTAACTATGGTTCCTTAGGTCGTATTTGATGTCCCTGAAAAATTTTAGGCGATCCAGTTCCGGGGACCCGTGCCCACTTGGAAGGTGTGGTCACACAAAAATATGGGAATCAGGCAGAATTCAAGTTTCTTGGCCGTAAAATGCAAAACAAATGAGGAATGGTCATGGTGGAGTGGTGACTATGGTTCCTAAGGTCGTATTTGATTGCCCAGAAAAATTTAAGGCGATCTGGGTCCGGAAGGACCCGGCCCACTTGGAAGGCGGCACAAGCAAATATGGTAATCGGGTTGAATTCTAGTTTTTTGGCCGTAAAACGCAAAAAAATGAGGAACGGTCATTGAAGGGTGGTGACTATGGTTCCTTAAGTCGTATTTGATGGCTCGAAAAATTTTAGGCGATCAGAGTCCGGGGGCCCGGGCCCACTCAAAAGGCGTGTGCTATAGAACACGAAAAATATGGGAATCAGGCGAAATTCTAGTTTTTTTGTCGTAAAACACAAAAAGCGAGGAACAGTCATGGTGGGGCGGTGAATATGGTTCTTCAAGTCGTAATTGAAAGCGTAAAAAAATCTTAGGCGATCGGGATCCGGGGGCCCGGGCCCACTCACAAGGCGTGTGCTATAGAACACGAAAATATGAGAATGGGGCGAAATTCTAGTTTTTTGGTCGTAAAACACAAAACACGAGGAACAATCATGGCGGGGCGGTGACTATGGTTCTTCAGGTTGTATTTGACGGCCCGAAAATATTTTAGGCAATCGGAGTCTGGGGGCCCACGCCTAGTCGAAAGGCGTGGGCATAGCATACGAAAATATGGGAATCGGGCGGAATTCTAGTTTTTTGGCAGGAAAATGCAAAAAAACGAGAAACGTTCATGGAGGGGCGGTGACTATTGTTCCTTAGGTCATATTTGATGGCCGAAAAATATCTTAGGCGATCCGGTTCCGGGGGGCCCATGCCCACTCGGAAGGCGTAGGCTATAGCACACGAAAATATGGGAATCGGGCGGAATTCTATCTTTTTGACCGTAAAACGCAAAAGACCGAGGAACGGTCATGGCGGGGCAGTGACTATGGTTCCATAGGTCGTATTTGATGGCCCATAAATATTTAAGGCTATTCGGGTTCGGGAAGCTCGGGCCCACTAAGAAGGCGTAGGATATTGCACACGAAAATTTGGAAATCGGGCGAAATTCTAGTTTCTTGGCCGTAAAACACAAAAAATTAGGAACGGTCATGGTGGGGCGGTTACTATGGTTCCTTAGGTCGTATTTGATGGCCCGAAATAATTTTAGGCGATCGGAGTCCGAGGGGCCCAGGCCCACTCGGAAGTCGTGGGCTATAACACACGAAAATATGGGAATCGGGCAGAATTCTAGGTTTTTGGCCGTAAAACGTAAAACAAATGAGGAATGGTCGTGGAGGGTCAGTGGCTATGGTTCCTTAGGTCGTATTTGATGGCCCATAAAATTTTAAGACTACTCCGGTCCGGCGGCCCGGGACCACTTAGAAGGCGTGGGATATAGCACACGAAAATATGGGAATCTCGCGAAATTCTAGTTTCTTGGCCGAAAAACGCAAAAAAGCGAGGAACGATCATGGCGGAGCTGTAACTATGGTTCCTTATATCATACTTCATAGCCCGGAAAATTTTTAGGCGATCAGGTTCCGGGGGCCCGTGCCCATTCGGAAAGCGTGGGCATAGCACCAAAAAATATGGGAATCGGGCGGAATTCTAGTTTTTTGGTAGGAAAATGCAAAAAAATGAGAAACATTCATGGCGTGGCAGTGACTATTATTCCTTAGGTCGTATTTGATGGCCCGAAAAAATTGTAGGCGATCCTGTTCTGGGGGGCCCATGGCCACTCGGAAGTCGTGGACTATAGCACAAGAAAATATGGGAATCGAGCCGAATTTTTTTTTGGCCGTAAAAGGCAAAACAATGAGGAACGGTCATGGCAGGGTGGTGGCTAGGGTTCCTTAGGTCATATTTGATGGCCCATAAAAATTGAAGGCTATTCGGTTACGGACGGCCCGGGCCCACTCGGAAGGCGTGGGCTATAGCACACGAAAATATGGGAATCGGGCGAAATTCTAGTTTTTTGGCCGTAAAACAAAAATAATGAGAAACGTTCATGGTGGGGCAGTGACTATGGTTTCTTAGGTCGTATTTGATTGCCCAAAAAAGTTTTACGCAATCCAGTTTTGGGGGGGCGGGCCCACTCTGAACGCGATGACTATGGTTCCTTATGTCATATTTGATGGCTTGGAAATATTTTAGGCAATCCGGTTTTGTGGGCCCACTTGGAAGGCGTGGGCTATAGCACACGAAAATATGGGAATCAGGCGAAATTCTAGTTTCTTGGACGTAAAATGCAAACAAAATGAGGAATGGTCATGGCAGGGTGGTGACTAAGGTTCCTAAGGTCGTATTTGATGGCCCGAAAAAAATTAAGGAGATCCGGGTCCGGAGGGGCCCGGCCCACTTGGAAAGCGGCACAAGCAAATATGGTAATCGAGCTGAATTCTAGTGTTTTGGCCGTAAAATGCAAAGGAAATGAGGAACGGTCATGGCGGGGTGGTGACGATGGTTCCTTATGTCGTATTTGATGGATCGGAAAATTTTAGGCGATCGGGGTCCGGGGGCCTGGGCCCACTCGGGAGGCATGTGCTATAACACACAAAAATATGGGAATCGTGCAGAATTCTAGTGTTTTGGCCGTAAAACACAAAAAATGAGGAACAGTCATGGAAGGGCTTTGACTAAGGTTCCATAGGTTGTATTTGATGGCCTTAAAAAATTTTAGGCGATTCAGGTCCGGGGGCAATGCCCACTGGGAAGGCGTGGTCTATAGCACACGAACATATGGGAATCGGGCAAAATTCTAGTTTTTTGGCCGTAAAACGCAAAAATAATGAGGAACGGTTATGGCGAGGCAGTGACTATGGTTCTTCAGGTTGTATTTGACGACCCAAAAAATTTTTAGGCGATCCGAGTCCTGGTGGCCTGGCCCACTCAGAAGGCATGGGCTATAGTACACGAAATTATGGTAATCGGGCTGAATTATAGTGTTTTTTGCCGTAAAACGCAAAGAAAATGAGGAACGGTCATGGAGGGGCTGTGGCTATGGTTCCTTAGGTCGTATTTGATTGCCCAAAAAAAATTTACGCAATCCACTTTCGGGGGGCCCGGGCTCACTCGGAAGGCGTGGGCTATATAGCACACGAAAATATGGGAATCGGGCAAAATTCTAGTTTTTTGGCCGTAAAACATAAAAAAGCGAGGAACGGTCGTGGCGAGGTGGTGACTATGGTTCTTTAGGTCATATTTGATGGCCCGAAAAAGGTTAGGCGTTCCGAGTCCGGGGGGCCAGGTCCACTCGGAAAGGCGTGGGCTATAGTACACGAAAATATTGGAATAGGGCAAAATTCAAGTTGTTTGGCCGTAAAACAAAAAACAATGATGAACGGTCATGGCGACATGGTAACTATGGTTCCTTAGGTCGTATTTGATGGACCGGACAAATTTTAGGCGATCCGATTCTGGGGACCCAGGCCCACTTGGAAGACGTGGCTATAGCACACGAAAATATGGGAATCAGGCGGAATTCTAGTTTTTCGGCTATAAAACACAAAACAAATGAGGAACAGTCATGGCAAGGCAGTGACTATGGTTCATCAGGTGTATTTGATGGCCTGAAAAACTTTTAGGCGATCCGAGTCTGGGGAGCATGGACCCACTTTGTAGGCGTGGGCTATAGCACACGAAAATATGAGGATCGGGAGGAATTCTAGTTTATTATCCGTAAAACTAAAATAATGAGATACAATCATGGTAGGGAGGTGACTATGGTTCCTTAGGTCGTATTTGATTGCCCGGTTAAGTTTTACGCATTTTAGTTTCGGGGGGCCCGGGCCCACTCGGAAAGCGTGGGCTATAGCACACGAAAATATGGGAATCTGGCAGAAATCTAGTTTTTTGGCCGTAAAATGCAAAAAAGCGAGGAACGGTCATGGCGAGGCGATGAATACGGTTCTTTAGGTCGTATTTTATTTCCTGAAAAATCTTTAGGCTATGCGAGTCCGGGGGGCCAGCCCCACTCGTAAGGCGTGGGCTTTAGCACATGAAAATATTGGAATCAGGCAGAATTCAAGTTGTTTGGCCGTAAAACTAAACAAAACGAGGAACGGTCATGGAGAGGCGGTTACTATGGTTCCTTAGGTCGTATTTTATGGAATGGAAAAATTTTAGGCGATCCGATTCGGGGGACCCAGGCCCACTTGGAAGGCGTGGGCTATAACACACGAAAATATGGGAATCGCGCGGAATTCTAGTTTTTTGGCCGAAAAACGCTAAACATGAGGAACGATCATGGCGGGCCGGTGACTATGGTTCCTCAGGTCGTATATGATGGCCCGAAAATATTTTAGGCGACCCGTTTCTGGGGGGCTCGGGCCCACTTGGAAAGCGTGGGCTATAACACCCGAAAATATTAGAATCGGGAGGAATTCTAGTTATTTTGCCGTAAAATGCAAAAAGCCAAGGAACGGTCATGGTAAGGCGGTGATTATGGTTCCTTATGTCGTATTTGATGGCCCGGAAATATTTTAGGCGATCCAGTTCCGGGGGCCTAGGCCCACTTGGAAGGCGTGAGCTATAGCACACAAAAATGCAAAAATAAAAGCGGGGAATGGTCATGGAGGGTTGGTGACTTTGGTTCCTAAGGTCGTATTTGACGGACCGAAAAAATTTAATGTGATCCGGGTCCGGAGGGGCCCGGCCCACTCGGAAGGCGACACAAGCAAATATGGTAATCGGGCTAAATTCTAGGTTTTTGGCCGTAAAACAAAAATAAATGAGGAACGGTCATGGCGGGGCGGTGACTATGGTTCCTTAGGTCATATTTGATGGCCCTGAAAATTTTAGGCGATCGGGGTCGGGGGGCTAGGGCCCACTCGAAAGGCGTGTGCTATAGCACACGAAAAAATAGGAATCGGGCGGAATTCTAGTTTTTTGGCCGTAAAACGCAAAAAACGAAGAACGGTCATGGCGGGGCGGTGATTATGGTTCCATAGGTCGTATTTGATGGCCTGGAAAATTTTTAGGTGATCCCGGTCCGGGGGAACTGTCCACTAGGAAAACATGGGCTTTAGCATATGAACATATGGGAAACGGGCGGAATTCTAGGTTTTTGGCCGTAAAACGCAAAAGAAACTAGGAACGGTCTTGGGGAGGTAGTGACTATGGTTCTTTAGGTTGTATTTGATCTCCCGAAAAAAATTTAGGCGATCCGAGTCCAGGGGCCCGGCCCACTCGGAATGCGTAGCACACGAAAATATTGGAATCGGGCGGAATTCTAGCTTTTTGGCCGTAAAACAAAAAAAATAAGAAACTGTCATGGCGGGGCGGTGACTATGATTCTTTAGGTCATATTTGATTTCCTAGAAAATTTTACGCTATCAAGTTTCGGGGAGCCCGGGCCCACTCGGAAGGCGTGAGCAATAGCACACGAAAATATGGGAATCGTGCAGAATTCTAGTTTTTTGGCCGTAAAACTAAAATAATGAGAAACGGTCAGGGCGGGGAGGTGACTATGGTTCCTTAGGTCGTATTTGATTGCCCAAAAATGTTTTACATAATCCAGTTTCGGGGGGCCCGGGCCCACTCGGAAGGCGTTGTCTATAACACACGAAAATATGGGAATGAGGCAGAATTCTAGTTTTTTGGCCGTAAAATGCAAAAAGGCTAGGAACTGTCATGGCGAGGTGGTGAATATGGATCTTCAGGTCGTATTTGACGACCCAAAATATTTTTAGGCGATTCGAGTTTGGGGGTCCGGCCAACTCGGAAGGCGTGGGCTATAGCACACGAAATTATGGGAATCGGGTTGAATTCTAGTTTTTTGGCCGTAAAACGTAAAATAATTCTAGGAACAGTCATGGCAAGGTGGTGACTATGGTTCCTTGGGCCGAATTTGATGGCCCGAAATTTTTTTAGGCGAAGCGAGTCCGGGGGGCCCGGCCCACTCGAAAGGCGTGGGCTATAGCACACGAAAATATGGGAATCAGGAGGAAGTCTAGATATTTGGCCGTAAAATTCAAAAAACTAGGAACGGTCATGGAGAGGAGGTGATTATGGTTCCTTATGTCATATTTGATGGCCCGAAAATATTTTAGGCGATCCAGTTCCGGGGGCCTAGGCCCACTTGGAAGGCGTGGGCTAAAGCACACGAAAACGCAAAAATAAAATGAGGAATGGTCATGGCGGGGTGGTGACTTTGGTTCCTAAGGTCGTATTTGATGACCTGAAAAAATTTAAGGCAATCCAGGTCCGGAGGGGCCCGGCCCACTCGGAGGGCAGCACAACCAAATATGGTAATCGAGCTAAATTCTAGGTTTTTGGCCGTAAAATGCAAATAAATAAGGAACGGTCATGGCGGGGCGGTGACTATGGTTCCTTAGGTCGTATTTGATGGCCCGGAAAATTTTAGGCGATCGGGGTCTAGGGGCCAGGTCCCACTCGAAAGGCGTGTGCTATAGCACACGAAAAAATGAGAATCAGGCGAATTCTAGTTTTTTGGCCGTAAAACGCAAAAAACGAGGAACGGTCATGGCGGGGCGGTGAATATGGTTCCATAGGTCGTATTTGATGGCCTAGAAAAATTTTGGGCGATCCCGGTCCGGGGGCACTGCCCACTAGGAAGGCATGGCTATAGCACACGAACATATGGGAATCAGGCGGAATTCTAGGTTTTTACAGTAAAACACAAAACAAACAAGGAACGGTCATGGCAAGGCGGTGACTATGGTTCTTTAGGTTGTATTTGATGGCCCAAAAAACATTTAGGCGATCCGAGTCCAGAGCGCCCGGTCCACTCGGAATGCGTGGGCTATAGCACACGAAAATATGGGAATCGGACGGAATTCTAGTTTTTTGGCCATAAAACAAAAAACAATGAGGAACGGTCATGGCGAGGCAGTGACTATGGTTCCTTAGGTCATATTTTATTGCCCGGAAAATTTTACGCTATCAAGTTTCTGGGGGCCCGTGCCCACTCGGAAGGCGTGGGCTATATAGAACACGAAAATATGGGAATCGGGCAGAATTCAAGTGTTTTGGACGTAAAACTAAAATAATGAGAAACGGTCATAGCGGGGCGGTGACTATGGTTCCTTAGGTCCTATTTGACTGCCCAAAATGTTTTTACGCAATCCAGTTTCGGAGGGCTCGGGCCCACTCGGAAGGCGTGGGCTATAGCACACAAAAATATGAGAATGTGGCAGAATTATAGATTTTTGGTCGTAAAACGCAAAAAAGTGAGGAACTCTCATGGTGAGGCGGTGAATATGGTTCTTCAGGTCATATTTGACGACCCGAAAACTTTTTAGGTGATCCGAGTCCGGGGCCCCCGGCCCACTCGGTAAGGCGTGGGCTATAGAACACGAAATTATGGGAATCGGGCTGAATTCTAGTTTTTCGGCCATAAAATGCAAATAAATTCAAGGAACGGTCATGCCGAGGCTGTGACTATGGTTCCTAGGGTCGTATTTGATGTCCCGAAAAAATTGTAGGCGATTCGAGTCCGGGGGGCCTGGCCCACTTGAAAAGCGTGGGTTATAGCACACGAAAATATGGGAATCGGGAGGAATTCTAGTTATTTGGCCGTAAAAGGCAAAAAACGAGGAACGTTCATAGCGAGGCAGTGACTATGGTTCCTTATGTCGTATCTGATGGCCTAGAAATATTTTAGGCGATCCAGTTCCGGGGGGCCTATGCCCATTTGGAAGGTGTGGGCTATAGCACACGAAAACGCAAAACAATAATGAGGAATGGTCATGGCGGGGTAGTGACTTTGGTTCCTAAGGTCGTATTTGACGGCCCGAAAAAATTTAAGGCGATCCGGGTCCGGAGGGTCCCGGCCCACTCGGAAGGCGGCACAAGCAAATATGGTAATCGGGCTAAATTCTAGTTGTTTGGCCGTAAAACGCAAATAAACGAGGAACGGTCATGGCGGGGCGGTGACTATGGTTCCTTAGGTCGTATTGGATGGCTCGAAAAATTTTAGGCGATCGGGGTCCGGGGGCTAGGGCCCACTCGAATGGCGTGTGCGCACACGAATAAATGGGAATCGGGCGGAATTCTAGTTTTTTGGCTGTAAAACGCAAAAAATGAGGAACGGTCATGGCGGGGCGGTGATTATGGTTCCATAGGTCGTATTTGATGGCCTGGAAAATTTTTGGGCGATCCCGGTTCGGGGGCACTGCCCACTAGGAAGGCATGGGCTATAGCACACGAACATATGGGAATCGGGCGGAATTCTAAGTTTTTGGCCGTAAAACGCCAAAGAAACAAGGAACGGTCATGGCGAGGTAGTGACTATGGTTCTTTAGGTCGTATTTGATGGCCCGAAATTTTTTAGGTTATCCGGGTCCAGGGGCACTGCCCACTGGGAAGGCATGGGCTATAACACACGAACATATGGGAATCAGGCAGAATTCTAGTTTTTTGGCCGTAAAACGCAAAAACAATGAGGAACGATCATGGCGAGGCGGTGACTATGGTTCTTCCGGTCGTATTTGACGGCCCAAAAAAATTTAGGCCATCCGAGTCCCGAGAGGTCGGCCCGCTCGGAAGGTATGGGCTATAGCACATGAATATATGGGAATCAGGTGGAATTCTAGTGTTTTTGTTGTAAAACGCAAAAAATGAGGAACAGTCATGACGAGGTGGTGACTATGGTTCCTTAGGTCGTATTTCATGGCCTGGAGAAATGTTTGGCGATCCGGGTCCAAGGGGCCATGCCCACTCGGTAGGCGCGGGTTATAGCACACGAACATATGGGAATAGGGTGGAATTCTATGTTTTTTGCCTTAAAACGCAAAACAAAGAAGGAACGGTCATGGCGAGGCGGTGACTATGGTTCTTTAGGTCGTATTTGATGGCCCGAAAATATTTTAGGCAATTCGAGTCCGGGGACCTTGCCCACCGGACGGCGTGGGCTTTAACACACGAAAATATGGGAATTGTGCGGAATTCTAGTTTTTTGGCCGCAAAACGCAAACAAATGAGGAACAATCATGGCGGGGCGGTGACTATGGTTACTTAGGTCGTATTTGATGCCCCATAAATATTTTAGACTATCCGGGTTTGGGCAGCCCGGGCCCACTCTGAAGGCGTGGGCTGTAGCACACGAAAATAAGGAAATCGGGCAAAATTCTAGTTTTTTGGCTGTAAAATGCAACAAATGAGGAACGATCATGGTTCCTTAGATCGTATTTCATGGCCTGGAAAATATTTAGGCGATCGGGGTCCGGGGCCCACGCCCACTCGGAAGGCGTGGGCATAACACACGAAAATATGGGAATCGGGCGGAATTCTAGTTTTTTGGCGGGAAAACGCAAAAAAATGAGGAACGGTCATTGCGGGGCGGTGACTATTGTTCCTTAGGTCGTATTTGATGGCCCGAAAAATTGTAGGTGATCCGGTTCCGGGGGGCCCGTGCCCACTCGGAAGGCGTGGGCTATAGCACACGAAAATTTGGGAATCAGGCGGAATTCTAGTTTTTTGGCCGAAAAACGCAAAACAACGAGGAACGCTCATGGTGGGGCAGTGGCTATGGTTCCTTAGGTCGTAGTGGATGGCTCATAAAAATTTAAGGCTATACGGGTCCGGGCGGCCCGGGCCCACTCAGAAGGCATGGGATATAGCACACGAAAATTTGAGAATCGGGCGGAATTCTAGTTTCTTGGACGTAAAATGCAAAAAAATGAGGAACGGTCATGGCAGGGTGGTGACTATGGTTTCATAAGTAGTATTTGATGGCTCGGAAAAATTTAAGACGATCCGGGTCTTGAGGGGCCTGACCCACTGAGAAGGCGGCACACTAAAATATGGTAATCGGGCTGAATTAT